>NC_139165.1:38726237-38947801 GCF_965202585.1 Thalia democratica | reverse complement strand
CATCTAATTTTTCATACTTTAATTTACATTTAAAACCTCGATTTTTTAATTCATTTTCGTACGGTGCTTTTATTTCGTTAAATATCTTTTCATTCGAAGAGAGGGTACTTAGGCGTTTTTGTGTCATTACCGGGAGGCATTTTTTTACATGAAAAGGGTGGTCAGAATTAATATTGATAAAGTTTAATAAAGAATTCGGTTTACGGTACGGACGGTAAGTATTATTAGATAAATTTAAAGTAACATCTAAAAAATTCGTTATTTGCGCTCCTATTTCTAAAGTTATTTTAAAACCGATATCAGACATCAATCTAAACGTTGACTTTTTAATTTTTTCGTAAACAAGAGGTTTTGAAAGATCAATAACACCGAGTCCATCATCTCTATACAACCCACAATTATCAAAAATACTTTTGAGTTTATCTAGGATGTATAAGCCTACAAGATCGCATACCTCCGCTCCATAAAAACTACCCATTGGTATATCAAAAAAACTATCGGTATCATTTTTCTTCCATACATCATCACCCGAAAAAAGCAAAGAGTCGCACGAATGGAATATAATGTCTGTATCTGATTTATTAAAATCAGAAAATTGGGATGAATAATCTAGTGCGTTAATTAAGTGCGCTTTTGTAATAGACGGATAAAATTCGACGATATCAAAGCTAATAAAACGCTTACTACTTTTATTGTTAATATTATTAAACCATTGTAATAGTTCACCAGTGTTTTTCCATTGGATTAGACTAGTGCAGTGCTTCTGAAATGGGGTTCCGTGGAACCCTAGGGTTCCGCGACTCCTCCTAGGGGTTCCGCGAAGCCTTTCAAAATTAAAAAAATTGTGTAAAAATTATTTACATTTGATTTGAAATTAAAATTAGGGGTTCCGCGAAAAAGTTGAACTTTGGAAAAGGGTTCCGCCACTAGAAAGAAGTTCAGAAGTACTGGACTAGTGGCTGTTCTTACGTCTTTAATTATACTAGTTAAAATTTGTTTAGATATTTTACCAATATGCGTTTTACTTTTACTTATTAGTCTGCACTTGACTGTTGCAGGAAAATTATCTTTATGATCCTTTACTGTTATATATGCTTGCGATCTTTCTAACTTAGGTATACGTTTACCAGTAATATTATTTTCATTTAAAAGTTCTTGTGCACGGGAGTCTATCGTATCAGCCGGATTATTGGTACATTTTTTATAGTTTTTTGTGATATTATCTAAAAGTAACTTATCATAATTTTTTGGACTGATTTTATACAAATTATTAGTTTTGTCTGCAAAAATAACAAGTTTATTAGACTTTTTTATAGAATTAATCTTGTTACGTAAATTATATTGAAAGTTATTAGTTTTACCGGGTTTAAGTTCAATTTTATTAATTAAATCAATTAATTCAGATTCAAAACGTATTAATTTTACACAGATTGGTGCCGACTTTTTAGTCGGGAAAGGCAAAGATTTACTTATTGTACTTAATTTACTTGTGTTCAAATGAGCATCAGAATTATCGGTAACATGGTTTGTTTTTATACACAACTTTTGTTCGTAATAAAATGCACGCCATCTCATCTTTTGGATGAGGGCGTTTGTGTAATGAAACAATCTAACCTGAGTACAGCAGGTAGTTTCAAGGATAGATATGCTAATCATAAACATACTTTTAAAAATATAAATAAAAAACAAAGCACGCGTTTATCGGATTATGTCTGGAGCTTTTTTCACAGGTACGGTAAAAGGCCAAACATGGAGTTAAGTATTGTTTCAAAGATCAAACATGCATCCAACGGAGTAAGTAGAATTTGCCCAACTTGCAATACAGAAAGAGCAGTAATTGCAGCAGAAGACAAAGACCTACTTCTGAATAAGCGGCAAGATTTATCGAATATCTGTCCCCATAACCGACGATTCTACTTTAAATAACTCTGTCTATTTATGTACTAATTTATTTCACAAAACTCACATATACTTGCAAGTTTAATACTTCATGTTTTTAAGCTGTATAAATTATCGAACAATTTGTTAAAATTATTATGACGTAACATTTCTGCGCAACTCAATTTAATTTTCATTTTTAAAACTTGCCTATTCTTAGAGCTTTTTGAGGTTAGTGCCTACTTTTATTAAATTTGTTTTTTTTGTAGACAATTTTATAATTTTATGCTTTTATCCCAAACTTTGTTTTTAAACCATAAAGTCCATTTATAGTTACTACCTAGATAAATACTATACATAATTATACATGCTTTTTTCTGCTTTTTTTCTAATGTGTGTTAACATTTTATAGACTCCGTAGATCTGTTCTTAAATTTATTTGAGAGCAGTGAAACGCCGTTAGTTGAAATAAAGTTTTAGCACAAGAACATCTGTGATAAATAAAATTATACCTATTTATACTACTATTAATAAGCTATATCAAATTTTTTAGCATAATTAATGCTGGAAACTATAATAAAATACCTTATTAGAAATTAATTAGTCTTTTACACGTTGCCACGTTAAAAATAAAAATGTCTATTTGACGACCGTGTCGTTTTGTCGCTGTGTCATTCTGACCCGCTCCCCTTGTGTGACCTAAACTAAAGCCAAAACATTATACAATTATCACTAAAACTGCGGCCCGCAAAAATTTTGATAACTTGAAATTTGGTCCGCGAGCACCAACTGCCTGCCGACCCCTGGACTAGTTGCTTAACGATCTAATTAATACTATACTATAATTACGATTAATTATCGCAAATGCGTTTTTAGTTGATCAAAGTTCGTCTCTGATGTTAATAAATAAAGTTCCATTTAATATAGCGGTTTAAAATTTTAAGAAAAAAATAAGAAACATCGAATATAGAGGATTTATGATTTATGGTTGAAAACTAAGCTTAAAGATATATGTAAATGATAACGATTAAAAATTGAGCATAAAAAGTGCCGCCAGAGAGGATTGAACTCTCGACCGCTGGTTTACAAGACCAGCGCTCTGCCACTGAGCTATGGCGGCTGTGGATGAAATTGCTTTTTAATGTTTATAAACCGTACAGTTTTTTTACGTCACAATGTAAATGACTTATTTTTCTCATTTTGCAGACAAATCTTTAAGTTTTGAAGCAATATTTTTGATAGGTTTTTGCATTTTATTTATAAGGCTGCTAATTGAAGTTTTCTTGGCCTACTTAATCGAAACTAACTAATAATCTTGATAAATTTTCATTATTTACATTATAACACAAATAAAGTGCTTTAATATTTAATTTAAATTTTTACTTTTGCTGTTTAGTTTGTATATAAAATTAAAATTTATTTATCCTGTCAACATTAATGTAAGAAAAAAACCATATATTTATCATTTAATAGTTTAATTATACTTTATTTTGCAAAACTTAAGTTTCAATGCTTTTAAATGTTAACACTTTTTTTTTTTCGCCAAACTAAAAAAGTGAGTTGTATCATATTTAAAAGACATTACTCTAAACACAACTGTATAAGCTCATGTTTTATTGTAATTGACTTTTGATATTAAATTTTTAATAAAAATCTAGTTAATTGGTATTTAGATTAAACATTTATTATAGTTTAAAAAGAATTTTCAAACCTGATTTCATATTAAGTAGAGTTATGTAATTTTTCTGTAGTTGTAAAAAGTAAACCATTATTCAATTTATTTTCAAAGAATAGTGTTTTTTCAAAACTACTAATTATTAAGAAAATGAAAAGTGCACAGAGTTAATCAAAAAGTTCTTGAAATTTTCATACTAAAGCATTCAGATTTGTTTTAAGTTTAGCAACTGAGCACTTGTAATTAAACAACGCACATGTGAAGCGAGAAAACTTTAATTTATAAGGAGTTTAAGAGCATTGTAAACAAGTCTTCGTGGCGCAATCGGTTAGCGCGTTCGACTGTTAATCGAAAGGTTGGTGGTTCGAGCCCACCCGAGGACGGTTTTTGTTGTTAACTTTAACTGAAGGGTGTTTTTTTTTCATTTTTGAAAACAAGATATTTTATCACTTAGCACTAACTGCTGTTTTTTTTAACTTTCTTTCACTTTGTGCTTAAAAAATGAAACGTAGGTTATTATATTAAATTGTGTTGTTTTTTAACAATTTAAACTTTTTTAAACTATTTTCTTAAAAAAAAAACATAAGTCACCATATTAAATTTTGTGTTTTTTTTTAAGTTACTATCTTCTTTTTTCAGATTCTATACAGCTCGAAACAGTTGAAGTATATTTTTTTTTGCATTCATATAAGTCCAATTAGTCACGTAATAACTAATGAACTGCATATGAAAGTTAATGAAATACGTTAACGAAAGCATGCGCAACTTTTATAATTAAGTTTTGTTTATAGGGTAGAAAAAATAAAGAAATTGCTTTTAAACTTAAGCTATTTTAGCAAATTAAAAGGTGTTCCCAGACCGGGAATCGAACCCGGGCCGCGTGGGTGAGAGCCACGAATCCTAACCACTAGACCACCTGGGAGGACATGTAAGATCAACTTTTTACAATTATAAACCAACGCTTTCTGGCGTGCGAAGGTTTAAAAGTAAAGTGCTTTGTATAGATTTTTTGAACTGAACAAGTAAGCTTTAAGTAAAACATTTTATCAAGGATTATTTTCATGTGAATTGCTTCTAAAACTTCTTTTTTTATGAAGAATTTTTTACAAAAACTTTAATGCTTAAATGTCTTAGATAGTAAGCGTTTAGCATCGAGTATGAAATAATTTTGTTACTCAAAAAAAATTTTTGTTTAATATAGTTAAACTTTTCCCAAATACATAAATAAATATAAAGGTTTTAAATTTCTAACCAATTTCACTGTCTAATAAATATCTAATGTGCAAAAGGTTTTTACTTTGTTATTACTGCTCAATAATTGAAATACTGTACTTATGTTTTAAATTTTCTTAAACTTTTTGTATTACTTAATCTTTCTGAAATATTTACACTTGTTTTTCAAATAACGCTTCATTTTATTTAGCCATAGTATATTACTAATCTACTTTTAAAAGTCACTCTCTTCAACTAGAAAACTATTTAAATTAAAACATGATTTACCATTATACAACAATACATAATTTGTTAAAAATATAACATATTATTGTTGATTAAATTGAAACTTTAGTACATATGCTAGAAATCAAAACTACTAATTCATGTATGTGGTAAACCTTTATGCTCTTTGTTATTATTTTAAGCCAACTTATTTATGTTAGTTGTGAAAAAGTGTTTTAAAGATAGAAAAAGATTTTTAGTAAAAAAATATATTTAAGCAATTCTAATATAAGGAGTTAAGTGAAGCAGAGTTTTATTTCACAACAATTTTTAACATAACAGCTTTTTATTGCTTATAAATTATAATAAGTTGAAATTTTTTGACTAAGTCTCATAACTATGAAAATATAAATAATTATTATAAACTTTACTTATGTTGACCAAACTTGTTAAGTTTATTTTCGTGAAAACCAATAACAATAAATTCTTATATCGCAAAAATAAAAAAAAGTGCTGTAACCAGGATTCGAACCTGGGTTGTCACGGCCACAACGTGAAGTACTAACCACTATACGATTACAGCGAGAAAGTAGCAGAGGATGGTTTCGATCCATCGACCTCTGGGTTATGGGCCCAGCACGCTTCCGCTGCGCCACTCTGCTGTTGATCTAAGCTGCATATAGCGTTTATATACTTAAAAATTTGCTCTAAGCTTAATGCTTACTTATATACTTTTATTGATGCAACTAAACCTACTTAAAATTAACTTATTTGCATTACTGTTTATACTTTAATCTAAACATATGTTATAAAAATTTTGTGCTTAAAGTTTTTGTTTGCTATATAACTTTTAAAATTTCATTTTTATTATTTATATGATAAAATTCATTATTACTTAAATTGCAATATGTTATGACAAAAATCTATTTTAGTTTTATATATTTATCAGCTTCCTAAACTAGCAATTGTTTATTTTTAACTATTCAAAATCATACATCTATATATTTGTTTTACTTTATTTTCGTTTTATTTTACACATTTAAAATAGTTTCAAACTTACTTTAAAACATTTTTTTTAACAAAACTTTAACTTTTCTTTATTGAAACTGACAAAGTTTTTCTAATTGTAAACATTAGTAAACATCATAAAAATAAATGTTGTTACTAAACGATAAATAAGCTTTTAACTTTGCTAAGCAACTGAATTAATGCAAGTGTTGTATCAATGTTAGTGTTGTTTTTAGTAATTTTAATATATACAAATAAATACTTTTATGTACATTTTATATTAAGTACTGATTGCAAAGTCAAATTACTATTAAAGGTTATAAAGTTTATAAATATATACTTAAAATAAAAGCTAATTACAATTTTTTACCATAATTCAGTCTAAACTTTTAGCTTTATCTTACTGTTATAGCCTAATACACATTTAAACTTGTAATTTCAGTAAACTAAATAAATTTTTTCTGGTAAGTTTTAAAAACAACATTAGCTTTTTGTCGGTAAACTAACTTGATTACTAAAATAAATTGGAACTATCTATAAATAAACTGTGGTTTGTTTTTGTTTAGTGATAAATTTATAAAGTATTTTGTAAGTGTTTTTTACTAACAGTTATGACTGTATGAGATTTTGATACTTGTATTGATTTCTCTATAAAACTAAAGTTATGTAACAAAATTACAACTTTAAACATTAACCAATAAAGTTTATTTCTAGTTTTAACATTTCTTAATATCTTTCAGTGTTAGAAATTTTTTGATTAATAAATTTAAACTATCTAAATCTAAACCATAACAGATTATATTGAAAAGTTTTAGGCGTAAAACAAAATTTTCATATAATGGAATAAAATAATTATACTTAAGTCTAAAAAAGTGCTTAAAATTATTTGAAGCTGTAATCACTAATTAAAAAATATCAAGTAGTTAGCATTTGAAATAGTTTATTAAAAACAAAAGTGCGTCGACCGGGAGTCGAACCCGGAACTAGTGCTTGGAAGGCACCAATGCTAACCGTTACACCATCGACGCTTGTTTAAATTGTTAATAAAGTGTTTATATACGCAAGCGTAGCTATAAGTAAACTGAACATGCAAAAGCATTGTTTTGTACTTATCTTTTGAATTGGTCTTTTCATACAGTGTTTAATAACTTAGCTATTTTGTTGCCTTTTTATTTACCTATTTTTCATAACAACTTTAAGAAATTTTTTAAGCAACTAAGGTTACTACATATTGAAATTTAAATCAGCTACTTAAAATAAAAACTTAAAAAGTTAAAATGTCTTTTTACAAAATAAAAAAATTATAGATAAAAGTTTAACGTAATATAAGCGTACATTAAACTTATTTTAATAAATTTCAAAATTTAACTATTTTTAGTTTTAAAATACAAATTACAACTTTAAGCTTTGGTATCAGGTCTTTTAAATTGTAAGTAAAGTATCTATGAAGTATTTCACTTAAAATAAAAACCACAGTAGAATGCACCTAGTTAAACCTAATATTTTCTTCAGAATAATTCTACATTACAAAGTATAAAACGCACACTTAGTAAAATAAAAGTATTTTATTTACCTAAAGGATTTGAACTAACAACTTTCTTTAATTCCTTTTTGCAATTAAAGTTTTAATTTAAGCTAAAAAGGAATTCGTTTCAACTTAATCAGGCAAAAGGAGTGACAGGAGCGGGATTCGAACCCGCGCCTACAATGTAGACTGCGACCTGAACGCAGCGCCTTAGACCACTCGGCCATCCTGCCACACGCTCATTGCAGATTTATTGCAAATATATAGTTCAAAGATTTATACTTTCTATTGCCTAGAGCTTATAATTACTTAGGTAAACTATTCAAATGATTTCAGACTACTGAGCTTCACAGCTAAAATGCTTTTAGAAAAATTTACGTTTCATGTAGCTTTCAAGATTATCAGTACATTTGTAAAAATATTTACTGTGTTTGTAAATATAATCTTACGTTAATAATCAACCGATTGTATTAGTTACTTATGTTTATACATGTTGTAGCGCCTAAAATAAAGAATTTATTACTTTAAACATACTTATTTATTAATTAAAAGCATTTTATTTATTAAACAATACACTTTAGTTTTAATGTTTTTAAAGTACAATAAAATTAAAAAGACAGCAAAAAATGTGACACAGCATTTTTATTTAAACAGTTGTACTAAGAAATACGAAATTACAGAACTTTTTTTATTATAATTGCTTTAAACTTGTTATAAGATACTGTGTAAAACTAATTTAGATTTAAATGCAACATCGATCAAAGTTACTATAAGTTATTTAATTCCTTATTTTAAAAAGTTAAATAAGTTTATGTTACAGTAAATTAACATCACAGTATTTAAAAAAACGATAACAAATAAGATTTAATGTATGTCTTTTATTATTTGATATATTTTTGTTAAATAAATATTATAAGAAGTTATTTTATTACACAAATTATATATTATTTATTTATATTATATATTTTTTAAATCAAACTGCTTATAAAATTTTAAGTTTTCAGTTTTGCAGTAAGCATAATAAAAAATAGTAATTTGTATGTAATATGCTTTTTACATCGAAATCTATTTTTAAAATGTACAGTACCTTAATTTCATAGTTTATTTTATAATGTAGAGAATAAAAAGTTTCATAGTAACATTTCAACTAACAAAAATACGTATTACAGCTATTTTTATGTTTAATTGCTACATATTTGTTTAATTAACTTATAAGTTTTACAACATGTTAGTTTTACTGAAACCACAACACTACCAGAGGATTGTTTTAATTAATTATCTTAATTTGTTAAAAACTTAATACAAATAATAATAAAAAAATCATAGTTTAATAAAAACACAAAGTTCATAACCATACTTTTTTAATTCTAAGAAAATTTTTGTCATTTTTTTACAAATAACTATGAATTTAACTTTAAAATATCACAGTATTACAGTTTCAATAAAAATAACAATACATCAAACTTTTTTATGAAAATTTTTTGTCTTATAATCACTACAAACAAAAACCAAATCACAGTTAAACAATTTCACAGTTTTAGTAAAAACATAAACTTACAGAAAACTTGTTTTACAAATACTTATAATCAGCACAAAATAACAAAATAAACAATTATTAAATAATTTATTTGATTTCAAACGCTCCATCAAAACTACCATTACCGGTAATTCTCAATAATTTTCCGTATTCACCAAGTTTGCCTCTGATCATATATCTGCCTTCTATCGGGTTTTCACTCCTATTTATTTTACATAATTTTAAAAACTAAGTAGTTTTAATTTTTCATGTTTTTGTACTTTATTATTAACTTTTAATATATTAAAAACTATACCGGCTTTCTGTACCTTTCTTAATTTGTTCGTGATTAATGAGTTAATACTTTTTTGGTGTTTTTGCATCTTAATACTGACTTTAATGTTACAAAAATTGAAAACTATACTGTCTTCTGTTGAGTAATGGTTTCTATTTGTTTGCTAAAATAAAAATTTTCGTTGACAACTTACGTTGTTTCTTAATAAATAAAAGGTTTTTGAGCTTATTTGAACAGAAAAAGAATTGAATATACTGTATTTCCTCAATTATAAACTAATAATTTTGAACCAATAGCACAGATTTGGTGTATATTTTGTTTATTTACTCCTGTTTTTACTATCTGAAGTGTTTACTTTTTACTCCTTTAAGTGATCGTTTGATTTTCATAAGATAAACTTGTGTTTTTTTCTAAAATATTAAAAGTTTAAACAATAAACTTCATATTTTAATTTTTGTTATTTTTGCATACAAGTATAATACGTAATAAAAGTATTAAAAATAGGTTTGTATGTACTTTTCTATCATTTGTTTAAACTTCACTATTATGGTATTTTACACTGCGTTTTTACATTTGATTATTTTTTTTGTTTTAAAACTTTGTAAAAAAAAAAGAAATAATACATTTACGCCTTTTTTATATATGAGTTCATTAACACTTGAATAAAAAGTATTAAGACAGGTATTTACAACTAAATAAGTTCCTTTAAAAACGAACAATATTATAAGTTTGCAATATGTATATGTGTGTTTATACAATATTTTTAAATTATTTGTTCTATTAAATAATCAACATTCAAATCAAAGTAATTACTTATATAGTACATCTATAGTTTAATTAATTTTATTTATATTCGTTTTCTGCTGTTTTAGTTTTTACAAATAATTAGTATTAAAACTTTGAAATGTATATAACACATAAAATTAATCAGCCGAATATTTGTTTTGTTTTACTTAATTTTTAAGGGAGGGCGCTTTGTTTTAATCAAAGATAATAAATATTTTGTTTTTGATAAAGGCGGAACTTAAGTCAGACAACAAATAAAAAATTATTCAATTGTTACCTGCTCTTTATTTATTAAAACAGGGTTGCCACTCTTTGAGCCAAAAAATCTTCCCTGAGTGACCAAAAATTTCCCTGAGTAACCTTAAATTTCCCTGAGTTTCCCTGAGTATTTTTCAAATCTTAAAAAAAAAATTTTCTCTTCTAACACAAATTATTAATACCTCATTCTCATTTTTCTTCTTTAATAATAAAAGGAAGGTTGTATGTGTATGCTTCTCCATTAAATTTATGAAAAAAACTGTTTTCAAAAACTCAATCTTAAAAGGTTTAAACCAATTAAAAACTAAAAACTAAATTTTTGCACAACTTTATTGAAACACTCATCAAATGAACTGGAATAAAAAGACGAGCACAAAACTGTTTTTTTTAAGACATCTTTAAAAAAAGGGGCTATACCAAAGTTTGTTATATATGAATATTTGGTTCTGTTCATGCAGAACTTTTTTGCAATTTCATGGTAGTGAATAAAGTGTTATTATTATCGCAAGAGTTTCCTGACCAGTTTTCTTTGGTACACTTGAGAGCCCAATAAATTTCAGCAGCTGTTGAAGAAGTTGCAGCTGATATACTAGTTGAACTATTAGCCCCACCAAAATAAGAAGTAATTGCATTATTTTTACTCTTAGAGGCTTTCAATTTAAGATGTTTTTTCGACATACTGTGCGATTTCAATGCCCTTATACCCATGTTGGATAAGGCCATTGGTGTATCATCACCACACCACTTAAATTTAACTTCTCTTTGTCTACATCCTCAAGTAACCAATCTTTGAAGTCTTCATGGTTAAGCCAACTTTTTTTAAACAAGGTTTTAAACTGTACTTTACTCATAATACTTAAAAAAGCTTTTAAATTAAATCTGCAAAAAAGTTTAAAGTATATTAAAACATTCACACTAAAAAATTAATTACCATTACTGCTACTACTTTTGAAATTATTATTTATAAACAAAAATTTAACCTCTATTTTTTTAACAAAAGTAATACAACACTAATCTGTATTCATTTTAATTTTTTTTTACTGAAAACAAGTAGTTGTAAACAAATAACAAATAACTTTATTATTTAAAAAATAAGAACTAATAGTACAACATAGTGTTTTTTAAACTACATAAGTAACTAAAAGAAAAAGTTTATTAGAACTTTTCAATGAATAGTTAACAAGAACTTTCATTTCTCTAAACTGTTTGATTTTACTTAAGTAAATATAAATTTAAAACTTTAAAAAACTACAATGTTAATACTAAGAATGTTGAAGAACTAGCCGCAAGGCTAAAAAAATTCTAAATAACCACTTAAATAATAAAAATTACTACTTTTGAACAAAATATTGAAACTGGATTAACTAAACCTCATTCTAGATCTAGAAAAAAATTTCCCTGAGATTTTCAAAAACTTCCCTGAAATTTAGAGAAAAAATCAAAACTTCCCTGAGTTTCCCTGAGAAGAAAAAAAAACATATAAAAACTAAAAAAATTGTTAAAAAGAGTATTTCAAACGTTATGTTGTTTCTACACAATGTTTTACATTTAAACTAAGAACAAATAGTTTTTTTATTATGAAGTTGGTGTTTATTTGAAACTTATTAGAAATATTATGTATACAAACGGAAATAGTTAAACGATCGGTAATTTTATAAAACGCAAAAAATTTAATTTCAAATTTTGCATTAATAGTTTTATGTTCCAAAGCTCTTAATTTATAGCAACTTTGTTGGCTGGTTCATCAGAAAAACTATAGATATGATTAAGTATGAATTAATTTAAAATGTAAACTTAAATAATACACTAAAATATAACCATATTCCTAATTTTTTTAGTTAACACACAGAAACTTATACGCTTTTGTTGTTATGAAAAATGTAATTAAAAAAACTCACTTTTAGTTTTTACTCATTGTTGAGATATCAAATAGATTTTTTCATTTAAGTAGCGTATAGATAATTTCAGTGAATAACCAGATGTGTTATGTTTATGTTTACTTTTTGAGAACTTTTGTGTGTACAATGGAAAAAAATTAAGCAAGCACATTAAGAATTAAATTAAACAAAGCGCAAGTTTTATTACATATTTAGCGCAAAACAGGGTTTATAATCGATAAATTACTATAAAACCGCACTAATTAACTTGTTGTAAAACCACAAGTAGTTTATAAGCATCACACTTAAAAGTAATTTCAAGTGCGCTTTATAAGAAGACATCGCGCTTTATTATGACGAAACTATTCCAAAATGTTTATAAACGCAACAATGTTCATCCCAGCGAGCGGCGCCATGGCTTAGTTGGTTAAAGCGCCTGTCTAGTAAACAGGAGATCCCGAGTTCGAATCTCGGTGGCGCCTCGCTTTTTCAACTAAAAATCTAAAACTTACTCTATACAAATTTTTTTTTAATTAACACATATTTACTATTTTTTACAACAGGTCCTTTAATAACAAACATTATGATTTAGCCATGTAATTTTAATGCTTCATGTATGTTAAACATATTCCACCGAAGTTACTTTGTGACCTTTAATTATAAATTACTATATAGATAATAATAAATGTGCTAATTAATTATTTTATTACCGGTTTTTGGTGAAAATGGTCTTATTTTTATAGTCAAAATAGACAATTATAGGTAGTATTTAAAATAAAATATTTTTACAAATTTTAAAAAACAACTATAAAGTTTGCTAAAATGAGAAAATCTGTTTAATATAATTTTATTTTATTAGAGCATAAAATATTAGATGTTACACATATTAAAAGTTTGCAAAATAAAAACTTAAGCTAGTACATACTATATCAGTTTCTAATTATATTTTTTGTAGGATTGATAAAACAGTAACTGTAAAGATTAATTAATAATATACAAAACATTATAATCAATGTTTTACCATAAAATTAAATTTAAAATGTAGTTTAAAACAAAATATAACTAAAAACAAAAATAGCTATTCTGATAAACGTCTGCAATACAATAACAAAGTTGTTTATTTGTTTAGTAATAAAAACGTCCCTTTGAGTTTGAGTAGGGAGTTAAAACAGATTATTTTTTTTGCACGAAAAATAAAAACATTGTAAAATACTGTTGTTTTTTCATTTTTAAGCATAAAAATTTAGCTTCCTATAAATACGTTTACAGCTATTTATTTTGAAGCATTTAACAAATGCAGTGTTGTAAGTAGTGTTATAAAATTTGTGTTTTACAGTACACTTTATTTGCTTCAAAATGAAAACTGTCTTTGTATGTCTAGTTATTGGATACGTATTCACCAGTGGTTAATTTATTTTTATATATTTGTTTTATATATTACAAATGAAAAAAAACCACAACATTTCAGTATTTTTTTTGTAAATATATAACTGATAAAATTAAATCAATTGTTATATGTTTGTAAACAATTATTGCTTTGAATGCCAAGTTTTACATGAGAGTTTACTTGTTTTACTTGTTTAAAAAACTTTTTTAATAATATTTACATAGATGACTGAACTGTTACAGAGAAATCTAACAAAATTTGGTAGTAACAAAAATGTTAGTATTTGATGTTTTACTCAGTTTTTTGAGCATAGTTTAACTACAATATATTAAAAAATCTTAGCTTTAATAAAATAAGCCCTGCTTAACTTTCAAGTATTAAGTATCAAAGATTAACTTAAAAATTTGTTTAATCACAATGATTTTTAAAAATATTAATCAACAGGAAACGCACTGAAATGTTATACAAGTAATGCCTGCACTGATGACACAAAGCAAATGGGAATAGATGATCAAAAAACAAACACGGCTTGCGTATCCATGGTAACTGCAGGTTAGATTAATTGTTTTTTAATTTTAATTTTGCATATAAATGTTTCTGTTTATAAACAAATTTATCTTTTAAAAATAATTAATTTATACTTGTGTGTCTGTACGCTTTTAAACTGAATAAAACCTATTGATCAAATAAGAAAAAATCTTTAAAATAAATTAAGTTAGTTAATTCAAATTAAACTAAAAGTGAGTTGTGAAAAAATAAATATCTATAAAAAATACTACAGTTTACTTTGTGTTATACTTTAATGTTTATGTTTATAATAAAAACTAGAAAATTAAACAAACAATTTTTCAACTAAAAGGCTGGTTTTAGAGTTAAACTCTGTGAGCTTAATTTAGATAACTAGTAAGTAAAGTTACAAAATATAACGAAAGTATACTTAAAACTAGAATATAAAATACAAAAAGTATAATCAATAAATTTATAACAAAATAGTATTTTACAATTCAAACTACTTAAAAATGAAAAAATTGCAATCTTTTTTTTTTTCCTTAGAGCTACTAAAGTTGTTTAACTTACAAAATTACTAGAAGACGAAATTTATAACTTATTCAAAATATTATCATTCAAAATAGGTGAGGACGGTGAAAACATGTTATGCATGAGAATGGCTGCCCCACAAAAACCCCCTAAACTAGGATTGGAATGTGAAAAATACGATGACGTAGAAGGGGTATTGGAAATTTGCACTTTTACTTGTGATAAAGGTTTTAACACTTTTTTGTATTTTATCAATTTAGAAGAAATATGTAACATATCTTAACATCAAAAACTAAGAAGTAAAATGTGTTAAAATACTTTTAAACTTTTACTGATGTGTACTTTATAAGCATTGTAATATTAATTAGTGAAGGTATATAAAGATTTGAAATTGAAAAATTAAACACTTTTTATTGCTTTTAAATTACAAACTTGTTTAGATTAATCCTTCTAATACTTTAATAATTAGTTTTTAAGTTTTTTTATAATTTTATCTAGTTATAAGAAATTTATAAGACATCTAAACATCAAAAACAAAAACGATAAAAACGTGAAAAAAGAACATTTAAAACTCTTTTGTAAGTAATAAACTTAAAATAAAAATTCATAAAGTTAAGTTAAAATTCAAAAAACTAAAAGTTAAACATGTTGTATTATTTTTAAACGAATTAGTAGTTTACAAAAGAAGAAAATAAGAAACAATTTATTACTAAGACTAACACAGTAGTGGGTTTTTGTGTTATTTAATTGAAAAGTATCCAATTACTTTACCTATAAGCAAAAAAAAAAAAACAGTAATGATTAGTTTTTTAAAGGAAGTTTTCATAGATATAAACTAGTGTAATATTATTATTATAAAGTTTTGTAAAAACATTAATTTAATCAGATTGATAGCTTAATGAATATTTATAAGGACTTTGTTAAATATTAAAACGTATATAAGCACTTAAAAATAAGTATAAAATATGTTCTGTGTCATAAAATTAAAACCATTAAACACAGTAAAAAAATAATTTTCTGTTAACAAACCGTTAAAAGATACTAATAAATTTACGTTTAACATTTTCTATATACCGAAAGTTACATATAAACGGGACCCGTTTAGACTAAATAATAACAAACAGTACTTGTAACAACTTTCTCAAAATAAACAAATGTTTCGTTAAAAACCTCTCCTGTAGAGTAGAAACAAGTTATATTGGTGGGAAAAGAATTTTCTTTCTTTTAATTAGCTCAATTAAATTCCAGCATACATGTTTTTAATATTTTTTGTACAATTTTCTAAAAAAAAGGGAACAGTACTCTGTTAAGCTTTCGGGTTAAAACGAAAGGTTTTGTAAGACAAAATAATCTATTTTAAATAGCTCGCTAACAATATGCTTTAATTCTTTTTAAATTGTATATTTTATACTTATAATTAGCTAACTTATTATTCTAAGGTAGCTTATTGTTCTTTCGGAAAATTTAAAGCTTTTAGTCAAGTTAAAAAAAATTGTTTTGATGCAAACGTATATTTAAAGAAAACAGCACTATTTTCTAATTTTAGCTTAAAAAAACTTTAACTTTAACGATGTATGGTTTAGTTATAAGCAAAATATTTTTTTAACAAACACAGTATATAGATAGTGTTTTAAAGGCTTCAAATAAATACTTGACTAAAAAACTTTTAACAAAGGAAGTATTTTAAAAATCAAAAAAATAATAATTCTTTACAGTATATAGATTTATAAAAAAGTTATTAAAGACATGTTAAGTTATTTTAAACACATATAAATTATAAGTAGCTTTCTTAAACAAAAACACAACTTCAAAGTTAAAATAAAAGTAAAAAACAAAAAACGTTAAGCAATAATAATTTTTCAGACTTATGCAACAAAAGATTGCCAAAATCTTCGGGAGCAATTAAAAAAGCAAGTAAAATATTTGCTCTTATTTCTGCCTTTGTCACTTTTATTTTTAAAAGATTTACTAATTGAAAAACTTTTAGCTTCCAACATTATGTAAGTCTCTATATTTGTATATTATTTGCAGAAAATTTGCTGTAATTTCAGCTTTTGTGGTATTTACTTGGTAAAACTTGTAAGTAAAATTTTTTAAAATTTTCAGTTTTCATGTCTTAATAAGTTTTAATTGTAAAACTTTAAATGCTTTATACTTAACTTTTTTACCAGTTTTTTTGAGTGATTTTTTACATTTTTGCTTTCTAGTTTTGTAAATAAACACCATGTATGAGCTTTTTATTAATTAGTGCCTAAAAGGAAAGTTAAGTTTTTTTTTTTTTGATAAATGTATATTTGGCTTATTATGGTCTAAAAATATAAAAGTTATTTCAACGCCTTGTATATGCTTGGCAAAGTTTTCAAACCATCACAAGAGTATAATAAATGAAGTTTACGACTGTTAGCAAAATACGTTTTTCAAATTCAAAACTTTGTAACTAAAAAATTAATTATAAACTGTGAAAAATATTTCATAACGTTTACAGCTTGTTACTAAAAAACTGTATACTAACTTAACTAATATGCTTGGAATTACATCAGTTACACTATAAAAAAATAAATAAAACATTAAATACTTCATTTTGTCTTTAACTAGTTTTGTATAAAACAACAATGTTATCTTAAAGAAAAAAATTGTAATATCTTTGTCAACATATTTTTTTATGACTTACAACGAGAATTTAAAAACTAAACATAGTAATACAGTTTAATTGTATAAGAATTGTATAGATTAAAATCACATTATATGAATCTCTAGTACCAGTCTATTAGCCAAAGAAGTGTTATTTTATTACGTCATAATCATATGCAACAATAAAAATGATCGCAGTTTTGTCGTTTCCGTTGTAGCCTCGATGGTGCAGGAGGCAGCGCGTGAGCCTCATGATCTCAAAGTTGTAAGTTCGGTCTCCACTCGAGGCAAAGGCTTTTTTTTCTAGCTTTAAAACACCTTATTAAATTCCGATTAGATTTTAAAACGCGTTTTAAACAAAAAGTACCAATTTTGTTTTTCCATAAAAGCTCCCATTAACCATCTTTACAACTAAAAATAATCAAAAAGTGTAATTGTGAACTGTATTTTATACCTGACGATTTGATATCTTAAAGAACAAGAGCTTTACTGAAACAGGCAGAAGTTTTTAAGACAAAAAAGATAAAACGTTTACAAAACAAATAATTACAAAGATTTTTGTACATATTCAAAAATACTTATATAAAACTAACGGCCTTAATATTAAGAGACTGACGCGCTGCCTACTGCGCCATCAAGGCTGCTACTAAATTCAAAAATTGCGATTATATTGATGTTCATTAACATTTTAAATCATTCTACACCGGCGATTAACCTGCCGTAAACTTTGTATGTTAGTAAATTTAATAATTACCTTCCAAGAAGGAATAAACTTTAATATAACTCTCCGAAAAGGGGTAAAACATAGAAAAAATATTAAAATCCGCTGTTCTACATGTTGTAGAAATAAAACTTACGATAGCAAAAAAAGGCGAGGCACCACCGAGATTCGAACTCAAGATCTCCTGTTTACTAGACAGGCGCTTTAACCAACTAAGCCTTGGCGCAGCTTGTTCAGTTTGACACTATTGTGGTTATAAACCTATTTGAATTGTTACGTCATTATAAAGCGCGATGTCTTCTTGTAAAGCGCACTTGACAAATAAAACAAACATTTTTTCATTGCACAATGTGTATTTTAGTTGTCATGCATGTACTAAAAACCGTATACAGCAAGAATAAACATAAACTCAAGCAAAAGTATTTCAATCGAATTAGTTAAGGAGGAAAACTGTTGTAATTCATACTTTATAAATACTACCATAAAATTAGTTTTCTACTTTATACATTAAATAAAAACAGTACTCATCGTAGTAATCTAGTTAAAAATGTATGTTAATAACCTACAAAGCTGAAATTAGCTGTTATAAAACTTACTGTCTGATTATCATTATAATATTCTTGATTAGATTAAATGAATAAAATAGTAACATACAGTAAATTTTTATTAAATGTTAAACTTTCAAAACTACTTTTGCGATAAGACGTTTGCGCATACTGTAAAAATCAGATAGTATAAAAAGAGTAAGTAATAAAGCTCATTATTTTGTGTTATAAAAAATATGTATGTAACATATAAACAAACTTATACCAAACCTTGCTACCTACTTACTACTAATAAATTTTATACTCTAATTAAATAAATGTTTAAAATAAAGTAAGCACTTAATGATACAAATTTTATGTTTTTATAATTATGTTTTATGTGTTATTATGTTTTAATGTTTAACCAACAAACCTTGCCGTCCTCACACTTGGATTTATCAACCAGAGTCAAGTATCCGAGCGCGAACGAGTTGAAATTTTTTATCCACTTGAGGGCGTCAAACTGAGCACTCGACGGGGTCATTCTCACCGTGATCTTCGTTTCTGTCTTGCCTTTAAAAACAAATAAATTAAATATATTTTAACTTTTTGTTGCATTTTTATTTTATCCGTTTCAGTCTTGCGTGTGACATTAGTTCAGTTTGGCTGCGTTTATAAAAAACGCGTTGCAAGAATTAAAAAAAATAGTTTAAGATTGATTCACGGGTTGACTGAAAACTAAAGTAACTTTGGTCTTTTAGCAAACTTTATCTAAGGGACACAACTCTTAAGAAGAAAAAAAAATAAGTCAAACCTACCACAAATAAAGATGCTCGATAAAATTGTAGGGAAAACTAAGACTATTGTTTTACCAACAGTTTTGTTTTCTTTAAATAATAATGAATTGAAGTTAAAAAATAGTTTTCAACAAATTTTACAGAAAATCTTAAAAAAAAATCTAACCGGGAATAATAATCTGATCATCCATCAGTTTGTAAGGACCATCACTCCTCACACCATTGTGAACATCGAGTTCCACGTGCAGGCTCAAGTCGTCTTCCGCTTGTGACGTCACAACACTTTCTTGTATGACGTCACAAACGTCTGGATCGTCGTCGCTGCTGTCGCTCATGTCAGGAAGCTTGTGGGGGGTTCCCTTGAACTGAAAACAAACAAAATACTTTTTTAGTTTTTCAAGTGTAATTTTAGAGCTAAAAACTGTCATAAAATATATTCCCGTGAAGAATACAAACATTTTTTTTGATTCAATTTTCAACTTAACCTAAGGTTGTAAAGCAGCTTTATATTTTCGAATATTTCATTAAAAAACTATTAAAAGTTTAGATACTTCCATTTTATAATAATGCTACCAGTTGGAGTAATTTGAGTTAATACAAAGTTATTGTTTAAGATTGTTGTAATTTTATCAAAACAATTAAAATAAACAAACAGTTGAAGTGGCATCGTGCTGCACAGGCTTGATTTCTTTTATTTTTTGTGGAATAGCTTCTCCGCACCACAGATTAAAATCAATTAATTTTTCATCATCTTCAGTTACATGATCGAATATTCTCCAGTCTATTCTGATGCCTGTTTTTTTGTTAAGTATTACAAAAGGTTGTAACTTTTTTTTTCATTTAAAGCAAATGCTTTGTTATAAAAGTACTGCTTCCAAAGTTTTAGCTTTTAAGATACGAAAAAAACATTTGAGACTTCAAAATATCTATTTTACAACACTCTGTTTTGATCCATTTTTATTTTTACAAAGTACAGTTTGTAGTAGATTATAAAGTTTAATGTTTTAGAAACATAAATTTAGATGTAGTTTTTAATTGTTTTAGTTTTAGCTCATTGTAAGGTATTTTTGTGTTTAATCAAACTTTTATAGAATTTGTTTTACCTTTTAGACACGTTCATGTTAGTCATAAAAACATAATTATTACTACGTTATTCAGTGTGAATTTCAATAGCTAAACTATTATGTATTTCATCTGAGTTATGTTTATTTAATTAATAAATAATCTAAGCTTGGAACTAGGAATTGTATATTTAATATGAAATAGTTACTAACTCTCATGTGAGTTGTTGTATATTTTCACGTGTCTGTTGACGGGATCGGCGTCTTTCAGGTGGGTTCCGAACCTCAGTATCGGGCAGTTCTTGTGCTGGGCGGCCAGCTTGAACATGAGCGGGCAGCCATCCACTACCACGTTGACCGGTACGTTCAATACAGGGTAGCCTGGAAATGTTTTATATAATTATATATATGGCATCTATCAAAAATAATAAACAAATTGATTAAAAGCTGTTTAAGTTGAAACTTGTTGGAAACAGACAAACTATACTGTATTTATAAATCTGATAGATTTAAAATAATTTAGTTCAAAAAAGCAAGTATTCTAAATGAGAATAAAGAAAATTTGTTTATTCCACTACTACATTAACCGGTATGTTCAGTACAGGGAATTATTTTGTGTGTAAAAGTATTTGTGTTTATTAATTTTTAAACTTTTACAGCAAGTAGCCAGGAAATGTTTTTATGCTTTCCGTTTGTTTGCAAATTGAGAATTGTTTTTATTTTAATGTTAAAAGAACTTATTTTAAAACGTAAGGTTTTTTTTCTTAAACTAAAGCTTGGAAGTTTTGAATTACATACTGCTGTGCACATTTGTAACTGAGCACTTTAATATAAAACTGTTTTATTACATTAATACAAATAAAAGTGAATAGTGAACTTCAATGTGAAGATTATATTAACCAAGCTGTAACAAAAATTGGAAGTTTAACTACAAAAAAAAGTTAATACATTTATAAAAAGTGTAATAAAAGCTAAATATATTGAAAAGTAACAAAGCAAAGTAAAATTAGGTCGGATAAAAGTTTTGTATTGTGAAAAATTACTAAACTAAACGAAGTTATTTAAAAACACCAACCTTTGAATTTACTAACAAGGTAATAAAATGTTTAAGTAAAATGTTTGAATTAAAACTAATTACAACTAGATAAAAAAATCAATTAAAGAAATCGACAGTTAGCTTTGAAACAATAACAGGTATTTTAAACAAAACAAAACAACTAAAATACCTTCAATATCGCAAACGATGTTATCAACATATGATCCCCACATGTCGGCATACACGGTCATGATCACACGTTTCTTCTCAAAAGCTTTCAACTTTCCACTCGTTTCGCTCAACTCAAAAGATATCCCGTCCCCTTTCATCAATATTTCCACGCATTTTTCTGCGGGTGGATTTAAGTTTCAAAAAAGTGTTACTTTTAAACTTTATAGATTAATTTATGAATTTTTCTTTTGATAAATAGTTACGCACAAACTAAGCACAAGCTTGATAACACTAACCAACTTTAAATTGCAATGTAATTTTCATAAACTTGCAATATTTTGTTTTTAGTAAATTTTCAAATTTTTATAGCTAAAAAAAGTTCTAAAGAGCATTTTTTGGTTGTTTATAACATGTTTAATAAACTTTTCACTAGTGTAACAACAGTATGTAACGAAATAAACATAATTATGCACATAAATTATAAAATCAAGTTATTCTACCTTATTTCTTTTCAAAAAACATTTTTAAGTAATTATTTTCGAGACCTGTTATAATTTGAAGTGAAAAAAACAAAAAACAAAAACTTAAACTATCAGCTTTTGTGTGAAAAATAAATAATTACGTAGGAAGTAAATATTTTCTTATACACTGATATTCTGAACAAATTTTTTGAAAGAATTTAGAGTAAAATTTTTTACATCATGTTGCTAAGAAAAAAAAAAAATTAACATTTAACTAACTTTCGAGTATTTGATTTTTAGTCATGGAATTCGGGTCGGCCAGGTTAACTGTTCTTCTTAATGAAATTCTTTTCTTTTTAGGTGACATTCTTTCTACTGGCTTTATTTCTTCTTTGATCACCGCTGGAGCCTTTTATTTACAGTATTTTTGATAAGTTTTTAGTAAAAAATGAGTATAAAAACTCTTTTAAAATTAAAAGTTGATAAAAAATTAACTCAAGTTTATCTACGTTTAGTCAAAAACATTTATGTTATTTTGTTTATAACCAAAAATATATTTTAACTTTTAATCAAAGCTACTTAGATAAAAAACAAGAAACTAATATAACATATTATTTTTTTTATCTTGATTAAATGTTTTAACTAACAACTGTTTATTTGAAAAAATTGAAAAAAAAAATTACTTAAAAACGTAGTACAAAGTAACTAACTACAAAAAACTAACCATGAAATTGTCCAAGTTAAGTGACCAATTAGTTTCTATTGCAGTCAAATTTTCCATAACAAATTCTACATTAGCTGTTTCACCTAATTTCATTTCTTCAATAAATTCCAATGTGTTGCTTTGCTTGTTTTCTATACAGCGACTGATAAAATAAACTCATAAATAAGAAATATAATGAAATTTTGTAGAAAAACAGTGTGTGTTACTTATATATATATATATATATTTATTTATTAACCGAAATACTATAAATAATTAGGTTTATATCAGTGAAATCCAGAATAAAAAAGTTTTGAGTTTACACTTTGATTAAACTATAAAAAAATAGTTTAATAATGAAGCACTAAAAATAAACCTTAAACGTTCAAAAAAAATAACAAACTATTTTGATTTTATTGTAAAAGATAAAAAGAGAGCGGGCCTGTCCGGGATTTGAACCCGGGACCTCGCGCACCCGAAGCGCGAATCATACCCCTAGACCAACAGGCCACGCAGATGATTGAGCATTTTGTGTTTATAAACCTAAATAAGCTCCAATATACTTTCAAATGTATTGTTTTAAACAACACAAGTTTTTTTAACGATGTTTACACAAGCCTTTTGCAAACATTAATTTGGCAAAACTATTAGTATTAATTTTTTTATTGTTTAAAAAAACTTGGTGGGTTACAGAAAGTTTTGTAATTTCTTTTAAGAAATAAAGTTTAATTTAATATTGTTGTAATAAATACAAAAAAAAGTTTTTTTTTGAAACTTTAATTTTGTTAAAAATATATTACTAAAGAGTTAAAAAGTTTCTAAAGATAGTTCTCAAGCATTTTCAAAGTAATTTTTTTATAATTTTAAGTATGTTTGTTATGTATATTTATTAAACTATAGCATTTTAAGTTTAAATCAAACACTTAAAAATAGTTTTTTACCTTTTTAATTTATGTGATTTACTCATTTGGTTTAGAATTAAAACTATAATAACTTGTTTTTTTCATGTCTAAACTAATTTTATACTTAAGAAAAAATACATCTTATATAAACTGTAAAACGAGCTTTTTTAAAATTTATTTATTTAACTAATGTTTTTAACAGTTATACTTTTTTTAAAAACAATAAAGTAAAACAATAAAATTAAATTTAAAAAATTCATATGATAGAAATTGTAAAAAGAGCTTATTCTTTAAAAAAAAATTTAACAGGTCATTAATGTTAATAAAATAGATAAAACTATATTATCTTAATAAATTTTTTATTAAATATATATTTTTAGCAAACAACATCACAAACAACTATGACAAAATTAAGTTTATAAACAAGCCTTAAAAATTATCTTATACAATGACAACAGTGTATAAATATAAACAATAATTTAACATTATAAACAAAACCAACCCAAGAGAGTAATTTTGAAAGCCGAATTTAACATCTAATCCTTTAACAAAGCAATTAATACTGAGAATGATTGGATTTTCGTTATTTTCTATGTAGCAAGGTATAAATATATTGTCTATTTGTCCTTCTATGTTACATGTAAGTTCTACCTGTAACGTTTAAATATAACTTTAAAACACTTTGCTACAAAATAATACAGAAACTGTTTAAAATTTGATAGTCAATAATAAGTAAATCCTATAAAATGTTTTTAGAAAAAATTAAAATGTACTAGACACTGTTATTTATTAAAATTATTTTAGTATTTAAAAGTATTTATTAAAGTAATTTATTAAACTTTTTGTAAGTTTTAAACTAGAATACCGATTTAGTGATAAAACTTTGTCAAACTTTTCTTATTTTTAAGTGTTTAACTTTCACTCGGTGCCATTAAACTTAATTGGTGATTTAAATGGTGCGTGCTTAAAAAGCAGACAAGTAACCTAAGCTAATTAAAAACAACTGAACACTAATAACTTATTCTTATCAAACAATCACACAACATAAAAACAACTAAACGCAACAACTTTTAGTTTATTAAGTATCAAATTCATAATAATTTTCTCAAAAATCAGCAAATTAGTATTCAAGTTTAAAATTTATAAAAACTTTCATTGGGAATTTTCAAACTTTTAAAAATAATTGAATAAATTACTTTTTTAAAGCACACCCCAATCGAAATGTCTAAAAATTATTACAACTCAGACTCAATGCTAAACATTTAAAACTGAAAAAATTTATTTGACAAAATTTAATACGAAATCATTGTTCCAAGTTACTACTCATGAAATTTGGTGAAAAAGGTGTTATAAAACTATCCAAACTCGAGCACTCAACGAACCTTGGCGGACTGAACAAACGCCTTGAGCTTCACGTGGCTGGTGGCGCCGTTCTGCACGTCCAGCTGAAGCACGCAGTTGTGGCAGCCCTCCGTGGCGGGAGTGAACAGCACGTACGCTTGGTGGCGCTCTAAAGGTTCCAGCGTGCCTTGCGAGGGCAGCAGCTCGAACTCGTCGCTGGAAAAAGAATTAAAATGTTCACGACGCTAAAAGTTTAACATGTTTAAACTCGTTACTAAAAAAAAAGTTGAATTGATGTTCCTTGCAAGGACAGTAACTAGCAATCGTTGCTGGAAATTGGTAAAGCTGGTTGAAATATTAGGTTAAAAATCACCACAGTTTTTATTTGAAAGTAAACATAGTTGAACTTGTTGTAGAGGTAACATTCAGAACTCACTGCTAAGATAAATTTTAATTAAACAATAAAAGCAATTTTTTGTAACTACTATAAAATGTTTATAAAATTAATGTTTTAGTATGAGAGACAGCATGAACTAAAACTTAGTGGAGAGAAATTTAAAATTTAAATTCACCATAAACTAAAAATAAATCATCTATAATGTTATCACAGCCAGACATGGTCTTTCATGGGACAAGCTCAAAACTTGTTATCGTTATAATTAGTTTTGACATTTGAAATAAGTACAACAAACTAAAAACTTAAAAACTCTGCAAAACTCTAATTTTAAGTTCATAAATAGTTTTAATTTGAGTTAAACGACTCAATAAAAGTTTTTTACTAAACTTTTTATTACTGTGCTTCTTAAAATTCTAGAAGTATAAATAAACAAACGAGTTTTCTGAGTTTTGGATGGAAATTTTCCAGTTAGCATGTATCTGTGTGACATTTCTGATCGAAATACATTTTTTCACTGAATTTCCGAGCTGCACCAAATCGAAATCCAAGCTTTTGTCATCTGTTATGTTTATTATTATTATAATATTTTGTATTAAAGTTTAAAAAATTCTGTAACTAACTTCATAACAGTTCTAGTTAAAAATGAGTTGAAAAAAACTTCTAAATACAAGCATCGAAAAAATAATATTTTTTTTATCTGTTATGGTTTGGAAAATATAGTTTGATGTGTTTCTAAACTAACTATCGTTATTGGTCAGTAAAAAAAAAAAAAATTGTGGCGTGGCAAAAACAAAACATGAAAACTAAATATGAACAACTTCGTTACTATGATTACGTCACAAACCAAAGACTACGTTTATTGGTTGTTATGTTTAAAAATTTATGTAATCTACAACCGTCTAGTTAAAAGTAGGTTAAAATATAGTTCTAAAGCATAAATATTAAAAAAAATCTTTTGTCATCTGTTATGATCGAAAAATGTCAACCAATACATATCTAAATTAACCATACTAAGCACACTCAAATCATAATAAAGTGTTATGGCGTAGCAAAAAATAAAATTGAAAAAAAAAAAAATCAAGTGAGTAATGACGTCACAAACCAATCACGACGGTCGGGCCCTTCACCGTCGCTTTCACCGGAAGCACGAGGTCTTGTTCCGCTTCGTCGATCACGCACCTGACAACGTTGATTAACTTGATATAAGTTTGTTCTTGAATTTAAAACAACAAATACTTAAAATCATAAGTGACCTAATAAATATCAACCAAAATAAAAAGAATTACAGATATTTCTGCGAACATATTGTCATAAAGTTAATGAATAGGTTATTAGAATTGTAAAAATAAACTATCTTAATTAATAATAATGAAATTTGAATAATTAAAAAATTAATATTTTTGCAAATGTATTGTTACAAAGCTCTCTATTCAACACATCAAACAATTAATTTCCTCACCTGACTTGGGTATCCAGGCAACCGGGTAGTTCCCCCGTCACCTTCACCTCCAGTTCGACCAACTCACCGGGATTCACCGACTCCACGGGGGGATCTACCCCAACTATGCCCGTTTCCGTGGCAACCACCTCCCATTGGAAAGTCACCGGTGCCATGCTGTTTCAATAAAGGGGGAATTTTTTATTTAGTTTCATGAAAAAACTTAAGTGGTAAAATAATTGTAAAAAAAAATTTACAACCTAGCTTGTGCTATTTAGATTAAAAATTATTTATAGATGTGATTTATATTTTTATACGTTTATTCTAAATTACTTTATAAAGTATAAAAATATCTAGCTGAAGACGCATTTTAAGCTGTTATACGCAGAAACACCTTAAAATGATTGTTTTTGTCAGTGTTAAATATATAAAATATTTCTGTATACGAATAACATAAATATATACTTTTAAACAAAATAAAAGATTTTTAGTTTCCGTGCTTGCATACGTCGTCAGCAAGTTTATTATGTATATATATACACTTTTTAAGTGCTTGAACCGTTCAGTTCCAACCCGCGCACAATTCCCACCCGATCAAATCCAACCCAATTCAAATCCAACCCGATCAAATCCCACCCGATCATTTCCCACTCTAATTAAATCCCACCCGATCATTTCGCACCCGCACAATTTCAGTATATACAGTAGACTACCGCTTAAGTACGCAAATTGAACCCGACCAAAAAGTGCGTACTTAGCACTGGTAGTGCGTAATTTATGACGACATAGTATAGTATAAAATTTAGTTTTTTGTTTTCTTTCTTACAACTAATAATTAAGCCAAATAAACAAGTTTAGAATAAACCTAGTTTTGTTTTCTATAGCTGAGATTTTATTAAACATTTTATTTAGAAAGTAATACATTTATTATAATTTTCCATTAGCTAAAAAGTGTTTGATATTTTTTATTTGAAAGAAAAACGTTTCAGGACTGTTTTTGTAAGAAATTTTATATCAGTTGAAACATTTAAAGTATAAGTGCACAATGATAAGATGCTCAATAAATTTTTTTAACTTTAGTTTTTTGTTGTTGTTGTTTCTTTTTATATGTTTATTTTATATGTATTTCAAACATGTGGGGATGTAGCTCAGGGGTAGAGCGCGCGCTTCGCATGCGTGAGGCCCCGGATTCAATTCCCGGCATCTCCACGTTTTTTAAACGCGTTCGTCCTTTTTAATTAATTAACTTTGCTTAATTCTTAGAAACGATTAAAGCATTTAGGTTTAAGAAACGAAAACAATGTTTTTTTTTACTTCAAAAATTTGCAATAAACGATTTAAAAGCTTTTTACGTGGGCTCAGTGGAAGGTAATTTAGTAATTAACCTCATTATTTTCTATATATATACATACTTCATGACATTTTTTATACTTAAATGTGCTTTGATATCATAAAATATATTTAGTAAAAGTATTTTGTCATAGATAGTTTGGTATTTTAAAAAACAATAATTAATATTTATACAAAAACACAAGTGTACATGACAATTTGACAGAAAAAGTTAAAATTAATAAAAAAATAAATGTTCTTGCACATTAAGTTCTTTAGCGGAGAATGTACAAATAATAATGCGTTATTTATAGGAAATAAAAATATTCATTTAATAATTTATTCATACTAAACTTATTTATTATATATGTATTCAGTCAGTAAACGCAACCTTTTACTCATTTCGGTTGTTTTCAAATATTACAGAAAGAAAAAATTGTGGAGTTGCCGGGAATTGAACCCGGGGCCTCACGCATGCGAAGCGCGCGCTCTACCCCTGAGCTACAACCCCACATGAAGATTAAGAAAAATAGCGGTATATAAAGCTAACAGCAGATTTGCACTAAAAAGTCGAATAATAGAACTGTAGTAAGCGAAGTTCAAAGAAGTATGAAAGCAGTTTTTCTTTATTTTTGTCTTGATAATGATTTTTTTATTAAAGCATGTTTTACAATACTTAATTTACATTTAGTTTTTTATACACATACACTTATTTAGACGTTTATTAAATAAGCTTTCAAAGTTTAAATACTAATAAAAGAAAATTTGCTGCGTCCATGTATTTATAAAGTATAAATTAGAAATAACGCTTTTTTTACTGAATTTTATATTAAAACATACATTATAAAGCGTTTAAGTACAGATATTTTTTTCTGAAATAAAAATTCTAAAAACATTTTTATACTTCTGAATTAGTTCGTTCATAAATGTACTAATTAAAAAAGGTTTAAAATTGAATATAGTTATACGAAGAAAACAATCAAGACAAAATGAAACAAAATAAAATATTTTACCGAAATAATATTTTATTTTGTTTCATAAAAATTAGCTACAAATTGTTTCGTATAAGATTATATCAAAAAACCCTATTATGATTTTTTTCTTAACAAACTTTTCTTGAAAATGCTAACATAAATAATATTCTAGCTTTAAAATCAAGTTGCTTTATAGTCTTAAGTTAATAAAATCTATACATAAAGATAAATATATAATTTTTCAAAATATAGTTTAGCTTTACTAAATTATACATCTCATATACGAAACGGTCGTACAAACCTATTGTTTTTTATATAGTCAAACAAATAAATATATAAATATATATATGTATACAGAAACAAAAGCAAAAGTTTATTTTGAGTATTTTAAATATATATATATATATTAATCTTGCTAGCTGAGACAGCTGTCCAAGGCAAAAGTTTATTATTGCGATACTAAACTTATATACATATACACGTATCTACATAATAAAAACTTTTTTAAATAATTAAATTTAGTTGCTTTGATAAATGCTGCAATTTAAAGTAAAAAAATGAATAAATTATTTAGTGCTGGTATATCAAATAAGTATTTCGGAAGTTTATTTTTAAGGAAATTTGAATAAACTTTATTTTCAAGTATTGCAAGTTATAAAAACTAGCAATTTAATTTAAAGCTTAAATAACTTTTCGTATAAGGTTTAAGTTACCGTTCATTTACTTTAAGTTGCAGCATTTATCGAAGCTACACAGTTCTAAAATTTAAGAATCACAAACGTATGAAAGGTCCTACCGAGACTTGAACTCGGATTACAGGATTCAGAGTCCTGAATGCTAACCATCACACCATAGGACCGCAAGCCTATTGATCATTAATTGCGTTTATAATGGTAAAGCGTTTGAATATAGTAGGTGCTTACTTCATTAAAGACTACTAGAAAGTTTACACTCTAAAACTACTTTTTTTTAAATATTTATTTTTGTCAGTTAGTAAAGTAGTTAAAAGTTTAACTCACCAGTAACAAACAGCTTTTCCATAATAAACTATATACTAATTCATATACTATTTTTCATACAAAATTTCGATGAAAAAGCAACATTTTGTTAGTTAATTCAAGTAAACATTAGCTTTGTAGCATTATTAAGTTTATATATGAACAGTTTTTAAACAAAAAATTTACAGTTAAATATAATAAATTATTGTTAAACACAAAAACCTTCCAAAATTTAATAAAAAAACTAAACGCTATCAATTCTTAGAGCAATTTTATTCTTGTGTGCTTTAGTTTTTGTTTATACAAATAATTAATAAAAATCAAAACATTCAAATTATTTAGGTTCCTATAATAATTTTTTTGCGTCTTTCAAACTTTTAAAAATTAATTACAAACTCAAACTAGTAAAATTTAAATTTATCCAAACTTATGTTTAAGCTTTACAAAACTTGAAGTTAATATACAATGATTCTTAAGTATCTTGTAAGTAAACAATTAGTTCTTATAAAACGGCTGCTTAAACGCTGTATGATCAAATATTTGGAATTTATGCTTCACTAATTTTTATATAAACAGTTTCAGGTCGATACAAGTATACTATGTATCATTATTTATATTGAAGAAAAAAATAAAAATATTTTACTAACGCAAACACAAATTTTTTAAATAATATAATACAAATATTAAACTAAATAAAATAATAATAATCTGTTTTCAACTATCAACGGTATCTTTTTTTAGTAAATACTTTTGCTGCTTTATAACTTACCTAAACAGTTTTTTTCTGATCAGTATGTAGTTACTGAAAATATTTATGTGCGTTGTTGAAACTGACTTAAGCGATTTGTTTTCTTTTCTAGAATAACTCCAAACTCACGTATTATAGTCTCTGATGTTAATAAATAAAGTTCCATATAATATATAAAATTTTAGGTGTCAAAACCAAAATAAAATTAACCTTATTTTTTCTTATTATTAAATTAATATTATGTTATTTTAGATGTTTTTGTGTAAATAAGAATATAACACTTAGAAATAAAACATCTGTAATAGAAACTTAGGTATAAAACAAGCGTAAAAAAACTAAACTAAAGAAATGGCATTTTAGTTAATTACTGTGCATGACTTTTGTACAAAACGGAAAACATTTGCATTTAGTTTTTACCAAAAAGGTATTATATAACTGTTTTACTATTTCAAAGCACTTTTTACACTATTTTTTTAGAAAATAATTTGCTGTTGCAAGAAGAAAGTTATTATCAAATTTAAAAAAATTAATTTAGCTTAACGGTTTAGCTTTGAAATAATTGAACGAGAAATAAGGTAGCTTAAAAAGTTTTTAAATACTAAACCGTTATTTTCGAGCAAATTTCCTATAAAATTTTGCAGCAGTCTATTTAAGTAAGTCATTTAAGATTAAATTATTTTTAGCAAAAACAGTTTTAAATAATTGTTTAGCAGCTTTGATTAACTAAAGGTTTTTACCATTTTACTTATACTTTCACGTTAAAATTTATCTAAACTAATAAATCTAAAATTAATAAAATATTAAATTAAGTTTTGTTAAAAATCAAAAAGAATGTAAAAATTAATTCAAAGAATAGCAAATTTTCTCAGAATAATATTTAAATTAAAGTAATTGTTTATTAAGTCTAATTTAATCTAGCAGATCTTAAACTTTTATTTTGAAAATAGAAAATAAACATCGACTAATTGCTTAACGATCTAATTAATACTATACAGTACACTACCGCTTAAGTACGCAAATTGAACCCGACCAAAAATTGCGTACTTAGCACGATAGTGCGTACTTTTTGATAACATAGTATACTATGAAATTTAGTTGTTTGTTTTCTTTTTTACAACTAGCCACCAAATAATTAAGCCAAATAAACAAGTCTTTTTATTTAAAATAACATTTAATACATAATTCTAATTTGCAAAATTTTTTAAAAGATTTTAAAATGATTTATTTTATCTATAAAAAGTTTCTACATAATTAATACATACATATAATATAGAAAGTCAATGTCAGTCAATGATTTAAAAAAAATATTGAGCTACATTTTGTTTTGTTAGAGGGAAAGTACCAAACTACATTGTGTTTACCAAACATTTTAAAAACATCAATGTATGTACATTTAATTTAAATTATGACTTAACTATTTTGTATTTGTAGGTTTTTTTAACTTTGTCATCTAGATTTATTTATTTTATAGCATTACAGCTCAAATATCATTATTCTTACACTTTTCTGCAACTACTGCATAAGTATTTAGTTTATTAACATCCAATAACAGGACTGTCACAATCTTAGGCCACCTAGACTACTCAGGATTACTCACCCTAGTTTAAAAATTGTGAAATCTCAGGCTAACTCAGCAGGTTGGCCATTCTACCTGGAAACATAAAATAATCTGGAAAAACTTGATGATTGAAAATTTAGGCAAAAAAACAGGAATTTTTTAGAAGTTCTAATATAACATCCTTTACTTTGTCTTTCTGGATAAGTGCGTACTTAAGGCGTGATGCGTACCAAAAAAAGTGCGTACTTAAGCGGTAGTATACTGTACTATAATTACGTTTAATTACTGCAAATGCGTTTTAAGTTGATCAAAGTTCGTCTTTGATGTTGATAAATAAAGTTCCATTTAATATAGCGGTTAAAAATTTTAAGAAAAAAATAAGAAACATCGAATGTAGAGGACTTATGATTCATGGTTGAGAACTAAGCTTAATGATATATGTAAATGATAAGGAGTAAAAATTGAGCATAAAAAGTGCCGCCAGAGAGGATTGAACTCTCGACCGCTGGTTTACAAGACCAGCGCTCTGCCACTGAGCTATGGCGGCTGTGGTCGTAATTACTTTTTAATGTTTATAAACCGTACAGTTTTTTTACGTCACAATGTAAATGACTTATTTTTCTCATTTTGCAGACAAATCTTTAAGTTTTGAAGCAATGTTTTTGATAGGTTTTTGCATTTTATCTATAAGGCTGCTAATTGAAGTTTTCTTGGCCTATCTAATCGAAACTAACTAATAATCTTGATAAATTTTCATTATTTACATTATAACACAAATAAAGTGCTTTAATATTTAATTTAAATTTTTATTTTTGCTGTTTAGTTTGTATATAAAAATAAAATTTATTTATCCTGTCAACATTAATGTAAGAAAAAAACCATATATTTATCATTTAATAGTTTAATTTTGTATGCAAAACTTAAGTTTCAATGCTTTTAAATGTTAACACTAAAAAAGTGTGTTGTATCATATTTAAAAGACATTACTCTAAACACAACTGTATAAGCTCATGTTTAATTGTAATTGACTTTTGATATTAAATTTTTATACAAAAGCTAGTTAATCGGTATTTAGATTAAACATTTATTATAGTTTAAAAAGAATTTTCAAACCTGATTTCATATTAAGTAGAGTTATGTAATTTTTCTGTAGTTGTAAAAAGTAAACATTTATTCAATTTATCTTAAAAGAACAGTGTTTTTTCGAAACTACTAATTACTAAGAAAATAAAAAGTGCACTGAGTTAATCAAGTTCTTGAAAATTTCATACTAAAGCATTCAGATTTGTTTTAAGTTTAGCAACTGAGCACTTGTAATTAAACAACGCACATGTGAAGCAAGAAAACTTTAATTTATAAACAGTTTAAGAGCAGTGTTAACAAGTGTTCGTGGCGCAATCGGTTAGCGCGTTCGACTGTTAATCGAAAGGTTGGTGGTTCGAGCCCACCCGAGGACGGTTTTTTTTTTAACTTTAACTGAAGGGTGTTTTTTTTTCATTTTTGAAAACAAGATATTTTATCACTTAGCACTAACTGCTGTTTTTTTAACTTTCTTTCACTTTGTGCTTAAAAAATGAAACGTAGGTTATTATATTAAATTGTGTGTTGTTTTTTAAACATTTTAAACTATTTTCTTAAAAAAAAAACATAAGTCACCATATCAAATTTTGTGTTTTTTTTTAAGTTACTGTCTTCCTTTTTTCAAATTCTATACAGCTCGAAACAGTTGAAGTATATTTTTTTTGCTTTCATATAAGTCCAATTATTCACGTAATAACTAATAACTGCATATGAAAGTTAATGAAATATGTTAACAAAAGCATGCGCAACTTTTATAATTAAGTTTACAAGTTTTGTTTATAAGGTAGAAAAATAAAGAAGTTGCTTTTAAACTTAAGCTATTTTAGCAAATTAAAAAATGTTCCCAGACCGGGAATCGAACTCTGGCCGCGTGGGTGAGAGCCACGAATCCTAACCACTACACCACCTATAATTTTTTACGTTCATAAACCAACGCTTTCTTGCATGCGAAGGTTTAAAAGTAAAGTGTTTTGTATAAATTTTTTCAACTGAAAAAGTAAGCTTTAACCAAAACATTTTATCAAGGATTATTTTTATGTGAATGGCTTCTAAAACTTCTTTTTTTATGAACAATTTTTTACAAAAACTTTAATGCTTAAATGTCTTAGATAGTAAGCGTTTAGCATCGAGCATGAAACAACATGAAACAACTCACAAAAGAACTTTTGTTTAATATAATTAAACTTTACCCAAATACATAAATAAAGATAAAGGTTTTAAATTTCTAACCACTTTCACTGTCTAATAAATATCTAATGTGCAAAAGGTTTTTATTTTGTTATTACTGCTCAATAATCGAAATACTGTACATATGTTTTTAATTTTCTTAAACTTTGTGTATTACTTAATCTTTCTGAAATATTTACACTTGTTTTTCAAATAACACTTCATTTTATTTTGCCATAGTAAAGCATATATTATTAATCTACTTTTAAAAGTCACTCTCTTCAACTAATAAACAATGAACTTTACCGCAAGATCAACAACAACAGCATCCGAGACAATCCTACGACCGGTTTCGTCCTTATTAGGACTCATCAGGCAGGAATAGTCGCGAGAAACCGCTATTGTGATCTTAAACAAACGGGCTTAAGTACTAAGTACTGAAGCGAACGTTTGTGGGTAAAGTTGAAAAAATGACACAGCTATATCATTCACAGCTCAACGTCTCAGACATTGTCAGCTTGTTGTGAGATTGTAGTCTGCGCTCGTTTGATCAGTTTTAGCCAATATTTATTTCGGCCATCATCAACAATGTTGAGATGTTTTATGCCATCGATAATAAACAATGAACTTTACCGCAAGATCAACAACAACAGCATCCGAGACAATCCTACGACCGGTTTCGTCCTTATTAGGACTCATCAGGCAGGAATAGTCGCGAGAAACCGCTATTGTGATCTTAAACAAACGGGCTTAAGTACTAAGTACTGAAGCGAACGTTTGTGGGTAAAGTTGAAAAAATGACTAGAAATTTCTCTTCAACTAGAAAACTATTTAAATTAAAACAATACATAAATTACCATTATACAACAATACATAATTTGTTAAAAATATAACATATTATTGTTGATTGAATTGAAACTTTAGTACATATGCTAGAAATCAAAACTACTAATTCGTGTATGTGGTAAACCTTTGTGCTCTTTGTTATTATTTTAAGCCAACTTATTTATATTATTTGTGAAAAAGTGTTTTAAAGATACAAAAAGATTTTTTGTAAAAAATATATTTAAGCAATTCTAATATAAGGAGTTAAGTGAAACAGAGTTTTATTTCACAACAATTTTTAATATAACAGCTTTTTATTGCTTATAAACTATAATAAGTTGAAATCTTTTGATTAAGTCTCATAACTATGAAAATAAATATAATTATTACAAACTTTGCTTATGTTGACCAAACTTATTAAATTTATTTTCGTAAAAATCGATAGCAATAATTTCTTATATCGCAAAAATAAAAAAGGTGCTGTAACCAGGATTCGAACCTGGGTTGTCACGGCCACAACGTGAGGTACTAACCACTATACAATTACAGCGAGAAGGTAGCAGAGGATGGTTTCGATCCATCGACCTCTGGGTTATGGGCCCGGCACGCTTCCGCTGCGCCACTCTGCTGTTAGACAGAACTGCATATAGCGTTTATATACTTGAAAATTTGCTCTAAGCTTAATGCTTACTTATATACTTTTATTGATGCAACTAAACCTACTTAAAATTAACTTATTTGCATTACTGTTTATACTTTAATCTAAACATATGTTATAAAAATTTTGTGCTTAAAGTTTTTGTTTGCTATATAACTTTTTTAATTTTGTTTTTATTATTTATATGATAAAATTCATTATTACTTAAATTGCAATATGTTATGACAAAAATCTATTTTAGTTTTATATATTTATCAGCTTCCTAAACTAGCAATTGTTTATTTTTAACTATTCAAAATCATACATCTACATATTTGTTTTACTTTATTTTCGTTTTATTTTACACTTTTAAAATAGTTTCAAACTTACTTTAAAACATTTTTTTAACAAAACTTTAACTTTTCTTTATTGAAACTGACAAAGTTTTTCTAATTGTAAACATTAGTAAACATCATAAAAATGAATGTTGTTACTAAATGATAAATAAGCTTTTAACTTTGCTAAGCAACTGAATTAATGCAAGTGTTGTATCAATGTTAGTGTTGTTTTTAGTAATTTTAATATATACAAATAAATACTTTTATGTACATTTTATATTAAGTACTGATTGCAAAGTCAAATTACTATTAAAGGTAAGAAAGTTTATAAATATTGTACTTAAAATAAAAGCTAATTACAATTTTTTACCAAAATTCAGTCTAAACTTTTAGCTTTATCTTACTGTTATAGCCTAATACACATTTAAACTTGTAATTTCAGTAAACTAAGTAAATTTTTTCTGGTAATTTTTATAAACAACATTTGCTTTCTGTCAGTTAACTTACTTGATTACTAAAATAAATTGGAACTATCTATAAATAAACTTTGGTTTGTTTTTGTTTAGTGATTAATTTATAAAGTATTTTGTAAATGTTTTTTACTAATAGTTATGACTGTATGAGATTTTGATTCATGTATTGATTTCTCTATAAAACTAAAGTTATGTAACAAAATTACAACTTTAAACATTAACAAATAAAGTTTATTTATAGTTTGAATGTTTCTAAATATCTTTCAAGGTTAGAAATGTTTTGAATAATAAATTAAAACTATCTAAATCTAAACCATAACAAATTATATTGAAAAGTTTTAGGCGTAAAACAAGATTTTCATATAATGAAATAAAATAATCATACTAAGTCTAAAAAAGTGTTTTAAATTTTTCAAAGCTGTAATCACTAATTAAAAAATATAAAGTGATTATTATTTGAATTAGTCCATAAAACACAAAAGTGCGTCGACCGGGAGTCGAACCCGGAACTAGTGCTTGGAAGGCACCAATGCTAACCGTTACACCATCGACGCTTGTATCGTTAGTTAATAAAGTGTTTATATACGCAAGCGTAGCTATAAGTAAACTGAACATGCAAAAGCATTGTTTTGTACTTATCTTTTGAATTGGTCTTTTCATACAGTGTTTAATAACTTAGCTATTTTGTTGCCTTTTTATTACCTATTTTTCATAACAACTTTAAGAAATTTTTTAAGCAACTAAGGTTACTACATATTGAAATTTAAATCAGCTACTTCAAATAAAAACGTAAATAGTTAAAATGTAATAAGCGTACATTTAACTTATTTTAATAAACTTCAAAATTAAACTGTTTTTTGTTTTAAAATACAAATTACAACTTTTAGCTTTAGTATCAGGTCTTTTAAATTGAAAGTAAAGTAACTATGAAGTATTTCACTTAAAATAAAAACCACAGTAGAATGCATGTAGTTAAACCTAATATTTTCCTCAGAATAATTCTATATTACAAAATAGAAAATGCACACGTCTAAAATAAAAGTATTTTATTTACCTAAAGGCTTTGAACTAACAATATTCTTGAACTCCTTTTTGCAATTAAAGTTTTGTTTTCAGCTAAAAAAGAATTCGTTTCAACTTAACCAGGCAAAAAGAGTGACAGGAGCGGGATTCGAACCCGCGCCTACAATGTACACTGCGACCTGAACGCAGCGCCTTAGACCACTCGGCCATCCTGCCACACGCTTGCTAGAGATTTATTGCAAATATATAGTTCAAACATTAAAACTTTCTATTGCCTTGAAGCTTATAACTACTTAGGTAAACTATTCAAATGATTTCAAACTACTGAGCTTAACAGCTCAAAAGCTTTTAGAAATACTTAAGTTTCATGTAGCTTTCAAGATCATCAGTACATTTGTAAAAATATTTACTGTGTTTGTAAATATAATCTTACGTTAATAATCAACCGATTGTATTAGTTACTTAAGTTTATACATATTGTAGCGCCTAAACTAAAGAATTTATTACTTTAAACATACTTATTTATTAATTAAAAGCATTTTGTTTATTTAACAATACACTTTAGTTTTAATGTTTTCTAAAGTACAATAAAATTAAAAAGACAGCAAAAAATGTGACACAGCATTTTTATTTAAACAGTTGTACTAAGAAATACGAAATTACAGAACTTTTTTTTATTATAATTGCTTTAAACTTGTTATAAAATACTTTGTAAAACTAATTTAGATTTAAAAGCAACATCGATCAAAGTTACTATAAGTTATTTAATTCCTTATTTTAAAAAGTTAAAAAAATTTATGTTACAGTAAATTAACATCACAGTATTTAAAAAAACGATAACAAATAAGATTTAATGTATATATTTTATAATTTTATATATTTCTGTTAAATAAATGTTAGAAGAAGTTACTTTATTACACAAAAAGTAACGTTATGTATTTTAAAATCAAACTGCTTATAAACTTTTAAGAAAAATACTGCATTTAAAGTTTTCAGTTTTGCAGTAAGCACAATAAAAAATAAAGTTTGTATGTAATACATTTTTTAAATCGAAATCAGTTTTTAATATGTACAGTGTCTTAGTTTCACAGTTATTTTATAATGTAGAGAATAAAAAGTTTCATAGTAACATTTCAACTAACAAAAATACGTATTACAGCTATTTTTATGTTTAATTGCTACATATTTGTTTAATTAACTTATAAGTTTTACAACATGTTAGTTTTACTAAAATCACAACACAATCAAAGAATTTTTTTAATTAATTATATTAAATTGTTACAAACTTAATACAAATAATTTTTAAAAATCATTGTTTAATAAAATCACAAAGTTCATAACCCTACTTTTTTAATTCTAAGAAAATTTTTGTCATATAATCACTATGAATTTAACTTAAAAAAATCACAGTATTACAGTCTAACAAAAATAACAAAACATCAAACTGTTTTATGCAAATTTTTCGTTTTATAATCACCACAAACAAACACCAAATCACAGTTAAACAATTTCAAAATTTTAGTAAAAGCACAAACTTACAGAAAACTTGTTTTTCAAATATTTATAATCAGCACAAAAATAACAAATTTAGCAATTATTAAAAAGTTTATTTGATTTCAAACGCCCCATCAAAACTACCATTACCAGTAATTCTCGATAATTTTCCGTATTCACCAAGTTTGACTCTGATCATATATCTGCCTTCTATCGGGTTTTCACTCCTATTTATTTCGTATCATTTATAAAATTAGGTTTTAGTTTTCATGTTATTGTACTATATTACTAATTTTTTACCAAAGTTAAGAACTATAACGGTTTTCTTTACCTTTCTTCCTACTTTGTTTGTAATTAATGAATTAATAATTTTTTGGTGTTTGTGTATCCTAATACTGACTTTAATGTTCCAAATACAAAAAACTATATATGTCCTTTGTTGAGTAATAGTTTCTATTTGTTTGCTAAAATAGCAATTTTTGTTAACAAATTACGTTGTTCCATAATTAAAAATAAAAGGATTTTTGAGGCAGAAAAAAACATTAAATTTACTGTTTTTCGTCAATTGTAAACTAATACTTTTTAACTAATAACGCAGATTTGGTGTACATTTTGTTTATAAACTCCTGTTTTTACTATCTCAAGTATTTAATTTTTACTCTTGTAAGTGACTGTTAGATTTTCAATATTTGTGTTGTTTTTCTGAAGTATTAAAACTTTTTATAAATAACTTTATAATAACTTAAATTTTTGCATACAAGTTTAAAAAGTAAGAAAAGTATAAAAAATAGGTTTGTATGTACTTTTCTATCATTTGTTTAAACTTAACTTTTATGTTATTTTACATTGCATTTTTACATTTGATTAATTTTTTGTTGGTAGTAAAACTTTGTAAAAAAAAGCAGAAGTCATAAATAATATATTTACACCTTTTTTGTATATGAGTACATTAATATTTAAATAAAAAGTATTAAGACAAGCATTTACAACTAAATAAGTTCCTTTAAAAACGAACAATACTATGAGTTTGCAAAACGTATATGTGTGTTTATACAATAATTGTAATTAGTTATTCTATTTATCAATTACTACTTATAAAGTAATAGTAATATTTCAAGTTCTACTAAACAATCAACATTTAAATCCAAGTATGTACTTACATAGTACATCTATAGTTTAATTGTTTTAATTTATACACGTTTTTTGCTGTTTTAGTTTTTACAAATAGTAAGTATAAAAACTTTGAAATAAGTATAACATATAGCATTCATCGGCTGAATATTTGTTTGTTGTTTGACAAAATTTTCCAAGGGGGAGCACTTTGTTTTAATCAAATATAATAAACATTTGATTTTTGATAAAGGCGGAGCTTAAGTCAAATATCAAAAATAAATTCATTTAATTGTTTCCTGTTATTTATTATAATGAGCCAGTATCTTTCAAATAGTCCAATTGAATAAATAAATATGTAACATTACTCGTTTAATTTTAAAACTTTTAGTATGTATTTATTTTTGTTTTGAGAATAAACAATTAAACTAAAAACTTGGCAGTGTATGATGTTATTATGTAAAAAAATGATATTTAGTTGGTATATAATGCATTATAAGGTTGATCAATGTATTTTTAACTACCATCAGTAAAACATATTTTAGATTTCTAGTAGAAGCTAACATTCTGTGTAGTGTTTGATATCATAAAAGTGTTAAAAAAAATTAATGTTTTAATACAAATAAACAAACTTGGTTGCATATATAGTGCATAAAATTCTAACCTTGATCATTGTATTTATAAATACTATCAGCTAAAACTTGTTTAACTTTTTAATACAAATATACAAACTTGGTTGTATACACAATGTTTAACATTAAAAGCATAATCTCTATATTTATAACTACAATTTGTAAAATATAAACTTAAAAAAATTTATACAAATAAACAAACTTTGCAGTGTATGATATCTTGATTATCTGTCCACAATTATCCACATTGTTCAAATAAGCGGGTAATATCCCTTGTATTGGTTCAATTTCTTTTGTTCCGTGCTTCTTATCGAATATCTCAGCTTTAAAAATGTTTGATATTAAAAAAAATGTCTAAAATCAAACGGATACTTTTTTTCGCGCAGTAGTAAAAAACTGTATAATTTTAATGAAAGCAAGTCTTCTGTTATGTGAAGGAAACTAATACACCATAAGCTATGGTTTTTATGATAATGTAAACAATCATATACTTTTTGTTTATTTAAAGTAACTTATTTTATCATACTATATTTTAACTATATAAGGAACTTAAGCAAGATATTTTATATCAAGTTTTACTTAAATAGTCTTAAAAGTAACGCAGTAATAACATTTTTTTTTGTTAAAATAAACTTATTTTATTAACAACAAAAAAATGCCACCGTTATTAAATTTATTCAAAGTAAAATATTTTGCTCATCCCACAATTAAGTATCATCAAAGTACAGTTAGCAAAATTTATAATTAAATTCAACCAAATTGTTGTTTGAATAAACAAACCAAATTCTTCGCAGCTCCAAATGACCTCACTGTCACTCAAGTTGAACAATTCAACCTCTTCGGTGATCCGCTGACCTGTATATATACGAAGAGTTGTTATATATGTGGAACTTGATTTACAAAGAAACATAACACAATTTGATAATAATTCAATTTAAGCCGTACTGCGTTTATCTAATAAGCGTCAATAAATTAGTTTACTAACAACATTAACACGTCAATACTTAATCATTTATGTAATAAAGCATAATATAAAGAACTTAAGTCACAAACAAAACAAATATAAACACAACATTCAAAATTTGTAACGTTACGTTCATTTTTTAAATACATTGTACAAACAGATGTACAAACTTCAATAAAAAACAACGTACCGACGAAACAGGTGCCCATGTCAACCTGTTGCCTGGTAACGTGCAGTTGGGGCACGCTTATGCGCGCGTCCATTGGGTGCTCCATAACCCCACCTTTCACGAAGTCCATCCGCAGAGACCCCTCGTACTGCAGCGACTCAGGTCCTGTGTGACGTCATAGTTTTATACAAATATCAAAAACGTTCCACAAACACTAAACCAATTTTTTGTAACATTTTTCAGTCAAACAAAACAATCTAAACTTTATTCTGTACAGTTTACTTTATAAAACATTATTTTAATATATGTAACCCTTACCATTTCCGTCGGCAATAATTTTGGCGCCGTACAAATGGTCCATTGCCCTCAGCGCTTTCAGGCAGTGGAAAATTTTCGAATCGGCCTTGAAGCCTATTTTCACCTGGAAAATATTTCAACTGTGGTTTCTGATCAATGTATATAATAGTAAACTTTACAAGCTTTTTAACCCGTAAAATAACGTATAAGCATGTTTAGATTCTATTTAACTCGTTCTTTTGTAAAACTCGTTAGCAGCCTGCGAGTTAAAGTACTTTAATAGTATCTAAAAATGGCAGATAAAACGAAGTTAATGGAGTAGTATAAGAAACAGTATATAAATACAAGAAAAAAATACTGTTCTCATTTTGAAGCCGACATTGATTTAAAACATTTAAATAGAAAAAATTGAACGATCTGAAAAAAAGCATAAGTTTTAGTTGAAATGTTTACGTTAATAGTTCTATGTTCGAAAATTCTTAATTCCAACTTTGCTGGTTGGTTCATCAGAAAAAAAAAACTGTTAGAAATTACATTAATGAGGATAATTACGTAAATATGATGCAAGGAACTAGATTAAAATGTTTAAATTCAAATATTAGGCTGAAATATATTAATCTTTCCAAGTCCTTTTTAGTTAATGTACTGAAACTAATAGTCTTTTATAGTTACTAGAAAATGAAAAAAACTGACATTTAGTTTTTACTCATTGTTGAGTAATCAGCTAGCGATTTTTTATATTGATTATTTCAGTCAACAACCAGATGTGTTATGTTTATGTTCGTTTTGTTGAGAACTTTTATGTGTTCAATGGAAAAACATTAAGCAAGTAAATAAGAGGAATTAAATTAAAAAAGCGCAAGTTTAGATAACACATTTAGCGCAAAAAAGGGTTTATAATCGATAAATTACTATAAAACCGCGCTAATTAACTTGTTGTAAAACCACAAGTAGTTTATAAGCATCACACTTAAAAGTAATTTCAAGTGCGCTGTATAAGAAGACATCGCGTTGTATTATGACGAAACAATTCAAAAAGGTTTATAAACGCAACAATACTCGATAGGACAAGCGGCGCCATTGCTTAGTTGGTTAAAGCGCCTGTCTAGTAAACAGGAGATCCCGAATTCGAATCTCGGTGGTGCCTCGGTTTTTTAGTTTGTTAATTAAAAATTGTTTTATTTTAAAAATCATATTTGATTTGAATTATTTATGTAAACTAATAATTTTTTTTTCGTTTTTGCAACTGTTTCTTTAATGAGCGAGTTAAACAAAACTAAATGATAACTAAGCCATGTTTTTTCAATTTACAACTATTACATTTCATGTTTGTTAACTTATTCGACCAAAGTTACTTTATAAAAGTTTATCAGCGTTTTTTACTTACAAATGAATATCTAAGTAATAATAATTTTAATAATTAATGTGCTTTTTTATTATTTTATTACCGATTTTTGGTGAAAATAATTTTATTTTAATGTTTCAACACAAACAATTATACATTTAAAAACAAATATATTTAAAAATTTTACAAACAAGAACAACTATAAAGTTTGCTAAAATGAGCAAACCTGTTTAATATAAACCTATTTTATTACAGAATGAATATTAGATGTTACATAAGTTTAAAATTTGTTAAATAAAAACTTAAGCAAGTATTAGTGTAGTTTTTTTAGTTTCTAATTATATTTTTTATAAGATAGATAGAAACAAGTAAGTTTAAAGATTAACTAAAAATATACAAAACATTATAACCAACTTTTTATCATAAAATTGAACTTAAAATGTAATTTGAAATGAATATAAGCAGAAACAAAAATAGCTATTTTGATAAACGTATTTTGATAACAGAATTGTAAAGTTGTTTATTTATTTAGTAATAAAAACGTTACTTTGAGTTTGAGTAGGGAGTTAAAATAGATTATTTCTGTTTTGCACGAAAAATAAAAACATTGTAAAATACTGGTGTTTTTAATTCTCGTGCATAAAATTTTAGCTTCCTATAAATACGTTTACACCTATTTATTTTGAAGTATTTAACGAGTGCAGTGTTGTAAGTAGTGTTATAAAAATTTGTGTTTTACAGTTCGTTTTATTTGCTTTAAAATGAAAACTGTCTTTGTATGTCTAGTTGTTGGATACGTATTTCCAGTGGTTAGTTTATTTATATATACTTGTTCTGATATTACAAATAAAAAAATACCATAGAATCTCAGAAACATTTTTTGTAAATATAAAACTGATAAAAAATTAAATCAGTTGTTATTTGTAAACAATTATTGTTTTAAATGTCAAATTTTACACGAGAGTTAACTTGTTTAAAGAAACTTTATAATAATATTTACATAAATAACTGAACTTTTAAAAAGAAATCTAAGAAAAATCGTTAAAAAATTGGAGTTAATAGTATTTTAACAGTTGAAAACATAGCAATAATTAAAACAAGTTTTTTATATGTTTTACATTAAAAAAAAACCAATAAAATACTTAAAAATTTGTCCAATAAGATAATGAGTCTGTTTATATTCGGTTATCAATTCATACACTACATACTTTAACAGTTTCTTACGAGCTTAAAATCAATAAAGCTTCAATCTGAACGTTAAAACCTTAAGAAATAAAAATATCAATAGAATGAAAGTTTAGAAATAAAAATCAACGAAAATTTATGTGTTTACTTAAAAATTTGTCCATAAGATAATGAGTTTGTTTATATCACTTTAAGTAAACAAATAAATTTTCGTTGATTTTTATTTCTAAACTTTCATTCTATTGATACTTTTATTTCTTAAGGTTTTAACGTTCAGATTGAAGCTTTATTGATTTTAAGCTCGTAAGAAACTGTTAAAGTATGTGGTGTATGAATTGATAACCGAATGGTTTTTTCGTACACTAGGTCCTTAGACCAAAGTTTTTGAGCGCTTTTTTATCGTTCAATAAACAATATACATATTAAAATTTGAATAAAAAAAAGATAAATTAAGGTAACAATGATCTAAAGAATGCAAGACTGTGAACTGTAACTAAACAGTTTAACAATTCTCAACAACTAACAAATCAAGTTGCTTAGAAATATCAAGTTAAAAATGCACGAATTAAAAAAAGTAATATTAAGCTCGTCTTTTCGTGTAAGAAAATCAGCAAAAACGAAGCACTAATTCGAAAATCAGCACGACTAAGTACAATTAATTCTAATCTTTATACCATTTAAAGTTTTTTTTATCGCATTTATCACATTCTTTCCAGCTTTTTAAAATTAGTTTTGGATTTTGTATGATTTTGAATAAGTCGTGTATTTATACCTTCAAAAGACTCCTAATAAAAAAAACGAAAGCGTCTAACATCTTGTGATGTATACAGGACATCTTTGTATTATCATTTTAATAAAATTAATCCTAATGTGGTATTGGAGTAAAACTTATAACGTTGTTCATAGCAAGAAAGTTTTACAGTATTATAACATTAATTTTTATTATCATATAACAGATATATGTTTCTTATAAACTAAGCACTTATTTTGTATAAAATGTTAATTAGTAACACAGTATTACTTTCAGTTACTATTAAATCCTTTTTAACAAATGATACATACTTATTCCGTTTTAACGCAGGCCAAAACTACTGAAAATCTAGTAGCTACTTGTGAAAAGTAAATGATAAAATTATCAGGAAATGTTCAGTTGATGTAGGTTTCGTATAAATGTATTTGTTGAAACGCTCAACATTTTACTGTGTGGATTTTAAAATTCGACTGAATCTTTTGTCAAACCAACTAAAACATAATAATGCCGATTTATTGTACCATGAATTGTAAGATTTTCTTAAAAATTTAATACAATCAAGTATTTTGAATTAAGGCCGTGCTTAAAATTTGTTGTAAAATGTATTGAAAAAACTGTTTGAAAAACTTGAGAAGAAAGTATGAGCCTAAAGTTCAGAGCTGACTCATAATCTTTATTAAAGAGTATTTTACAAGCGCTTTTCCACCAGAAACTAATCAAGTTTATAGTTTAAGCTATAATAGTACTTAAGTTTGCGCTAACTTTAAACAAAAAGAATTTTCATCTACTTACACGAGAAATTTTTCCCAGTTTTTACAGAGCCTAAATTTAAAATCAACAAAAATTTAGTTTAAATTTTTTTTGCAGTAGCTGACTTCTTTGCAGACTTTTTTTGTAGCTAGTGACGTCATAGAAGGTATCGCGTCACAGTGACTTCTACAAGCTGTAACGTAACATCGACTTCTAGAAACTATCACGTCACAATAACTTGTAGAAGCTATTTTAATAATAAATATTTTATTTAGTAATTAGCTAACACTTAAAAATATTTATGTTTTGAGAAAAGTATTAACAAGTTATTTCTGTTACTTTTGAGAAAAATAAAAGGACCTAAAACTAGTTGTGTAATTATTAGATATGGAAAATCTTCAAGTTATGTAATATAACCTAGTCACTAAAGTTAAATAAAAACACCAGTTTGAGATATTTATTTTATAACTTCTTTAAAACAACTAATATACAATTTAATAAGAATTAGTTTTTATTATCTATAACAACTTCTTTCTTTAAAGTCGGTAGATCACCATCATCTGTCAAACTTTCATCTCCAATATAACCACACTTCTTGTAAAAACCTACAACACCTTCGTAAGCGGTCAAATAAAAACAATTAAACCGTCTTTTTGCAGCCCACACTTCAACTTCTTTCATCATGCTTTTACCAATGTTTTTTCCTCTTAAATCTTTTGCAACTGCAACTAAAACAAAAACGAACATCAATTTGTCGTTAGATATTGTTTCTTTTAATTTAATATGACTTTACTACTAAAAAAAGCAAGTTTTCTGGTTTTTAATGCTAGCAATATATAAATGTTTATATTATAATGTTATAAGGCAAAATTATCAATAAAAAACTCACTCAAATCAAGCTCTAACGATTTTATTTTATCATCACGTTTTTCAATAAGAACATGTCCGAGAAATTTATGGGGGTTAACAGAAGTGTCTATATAAGCTAGCGAAGTTGGTAGATCATCGCACAACTCTTTAGTTTTTTCCATTCTTAACAAATATTTATACAAGCATAATACATAAAACAAACAATAACAAAAACTGCATTGTTCAAACGTTTGTTTAATTTTTCTAAAACTTGTAGAATTGATAAATTTTAACAATATATATGATATATATATATATATATATATAGAAACAATATTAATACTTTTGATTAAGTATACATACTAACCTTTGATCTAGGTAGCTACCAAATTCCAATTTTAAAAGTTCGTTACAAGTTGCTTGAATTTCAGTTGGTAATTTATAAACAGCAATTAGCTCATAATTAGGGTTATCGTTTTTGTATTTTTTCATTTTGTTAAAACAAGTTTTTGTAAATTTTTCTGTAAGTAAATATTTTATATTTTTTGTATTCTAAGATTTACTTCTACTGAAAAAATGCTGCAATAGGTAATCTTTGATTTTAATAAGAATGTTGATGTTTAACTTTAAACAAACTAATTGCTTAAAAATAAAACAGGTAGTTTGTTGTGAAGAAAATCGTATAAATTTAAACTCGGTCAATAGATAAAAAATTGTGTAGTGTTTTTTATTTCTAAGATGATTTTGGGTAAAAAAGTAGTTAATATTTTTACAACCAAAAAGTTTTTATTTTAATATTTAGCTTCAAGTTTTTAAAACATATTGATGTTTAAAAATACTACGTTTGCTTTAAAAAATTTAACAACATGTTTTTAACTATATAACTATTATCAATTTAGGATAGTAAAAACTAAACAAGAAAACTTGTTATATTTAAATTTGTGTTTTTAATACGTTTAACAATAACTTCCTAGTAATCATGTTTTATTTTAATACTTAAAACAGGAACAATTTTAAAGTTTTTTTTTTCATATAGAAAAGTGATCAACTGTACTTTTATATATTTTTTTAAACCTTGTTTTTTTATTTTAGTTTAACTTTTCTCTTAACTTTAAAAATTGTTTTCATTAACTAATTTTTACCGTTAAAAATAAAAAAATTAACTTGTATAGAATATTTATTAATTATATTGTTGGTTAGTAACGTTTATTTGGTAAAACTAAGTTTTACTGCTGGGTAGATTTTCAGGTAAAATTAAATGAAGAATAATCTAAAAAAAAATATATATAGTTAGAGTTATATTTGGTATTAATTAGTTATGATGAACAGCAATAAATATTTATAAGTATTTTCAAGTATTAAAAAAAATCAGTTAAGTGAAGCGTTTACAACAAAATCAAACAAATCATGAGAAGCATAAACTACCAAACCTATATCACAATAAAAAAAGTTCAAAAAAAAGACTATTTGAAAGGGGGGCATAGGTCCGCGAGCTCTAATGGCCATTTTTTCCTAATTGCACATTATTTACGCTTCTGGTTCTTGAGTGGTTTGGATAGAGTTTTGCGTATAATGGACCATGAGATGTTACTGAAATCTAGTTAGTATTTCCAACAAAGGTGTTTGGTAGATTTGTTAGACTTAAAGCTGCATTTGTGCTGGTTGTATCTCATCTTGAAAGATACAACGATGGACTCTTTTTGCTTTTATGGGAGACTGTGGCTTTGTATTTACCATTTTGTAGGCATTGACCATTAAACGGACATTTTTAATATTTCTGCTCAACGTTTGTGAGCACTTAAAATATTTGTCCAGTTTAATACTTTTACAGTCTTTTGATTTTTTATAAGCACTTTTATTTAACTTTTAATAATCAAGTAATCAGAAATTTTTTAGTACATGCTCACGAAAAGTAAAATCAGGACCGGTTTTATACTTTATTTTAATTAAACGCATACGCTTGAAACAAACAAATAATCTGAATAACTTAAATTTAACAATTACCCTTAACCAAAAGCTATCCTAAGTTTCAGTCTTAAATAAAACTAAGTCTTTAAATAATAAGAAATACTTACTAAATTTACAACCTTTAAGTTTTTCTTTAAGGTATTATTGAAGTTAAATCAAAAGTACAAGTTACAAACTACTACCATTAGATAAAGTTTAAAAATATTCTTAGCTAAATTAAGAGTATAGTACATATTTTATGCTGGGAAGCTTTAAAAGTAGTTGATGTAGTCTATCTAGCCTAAATAAAAATGTAAAAAAAAAAATTTAAAAAGCAACAATATTAACTTATAACGATACACATTTAAGCTTCTTTATTTTTTAGCATATTAGATGATTTACCAACGCTCCTTGAGTTATTTAAAATGTGTAGTTTATTTCTTTCTATATATAACAAAATTTAGATGGAAATATTAGTTAACCTTATTATTAGCAGACTTTTAAACGTAAAAGAGTATAAATTTAAAACAAAACGAAATATTCATTTTAAACTAATTTACTGAAAGCATAAACGTTGTTTTGAGCAATTTACACTAGAGTATAAGAGTGAATAACCTAAAGTATTTCTACTAAGTAAAACAAAAAATGCTTTTTAAAAATTTCGCATTTATAAGTTTTATCTTGTAAATACACTTATTTTTAAATATTTTAAATTTTATCAGTTTTTATTTTGATAACAAAATATTTTATTAGCTGTTGTTGTAGGGTTCTAGTGTAGTGTACAACCACACTAAAAACCATAATTAAGTTTAAACTTAACTTATACTAAATGCTGATATTAAATAATACTTGGAGCTACTCTATATAAAACTAGATATGACAGTAAATGAACATATGGTGTCAAAGAACAATTGAAAAAACTAACAAATATAAAAAGAACATCATACTTTAAAGAATACTTTAAATGTGTTCAAAAATTTAACACAACAACCAATCTAAGAGGAATAAAATTTAAGATTTTATGAGATAAAATAAGATTTAACGACTTAGGATTTAAATAGAAATTAAAAAAAAAAGTAACACTGCTAAAAGAATATTTTAAATAACCTGAGAAAACAATAAAAATGTCTATTATGGAATAACATGCTTACTGCAGCAGACAGAGGCTAGAATGCAGTTCTGCTCCAATTGTTGGGATTTTATATGTGGCTGTAATATAGCAATGCAAACCTGCATCAGTAAACTCGTGACTGCTCTTTATTTTCTCTTTATCTAAACTTGCATCAATATAACACTTAGCATTACAGCTTTCACTTAAACGCTTGGATGAACAGGAACTTTAACTCAACACTTTAAATTTAAACAGTTATCAAAAGAAGTTTGATACCCTTGTACTTTATTTAAATTTGATTTTAGTAAAAGTCTTGTCAAAGAATATGCTATAAGTTGTGGTTCAAGTATTGTTCAGTTCAAAAAATAATCAGTTTTTAACTTTTTAAGATAAAATTTTTTAAAATAAATTTTTAATTTGTTTTACTATCTTAAAGGCTTTGGTAGACTGACAACTCTAATCAATGCTAAAATGTTCTAAGGACACTTGCTTTATACTTAAATAAATTACTATTAGTACACAGGGGCGTGTCTATACTTTTTTACTGGGGTTGCAAAATTTGTAACCTGCCACCTAGGTACGCATTTCTTAGGTACGCAATGCCGATTTGGTACGCAAATTTTAGCCGAAAAACGCTGTGTTTATTTAGTTTTTTATACTTAAAAGTTAAAAACTAAACATAAGTGTTAGTGCTGCAAAAGTATTACTAATTTAAAAATAATTAGTTATACACTAAATTTAAACTAAATAACCATAAAAAAAGTTATAAATCTACAGATTGTATATAAAATCCTAACAAATCAAAACAATTAAAACTGTAGTAAACTTTTACAAAAAAATTTCTTTTGTTTAAAAGTTTAAGGTTTACTTGGATAATGTTCTTTGAAATTTCTAATTCCTTTTGATGTAAATATCTTTTGTCATAAAATTAATTGTTTTTTGTAGTTTATTTAAAAAATTTGAAATTTCACTTGAGAAAAGTATTAATCAAACTTATACAATATCATAAATTTATATTGAAATGATATTAAATGTGTAGCCTGATGTTGTAAGAGTCCTAACGATGGTTTTAAAAACTTTTATGATTAAATATATTTAAATCTTAACCCTATGGTCGACACATATACAAAAGAAACCTAAATACCAATATTTAAATATCACAAACGATAATTATTTGAGTTGCCTGATGGTATAGGGACCTAATGTTGGTTTTATAAACTCTCTTAGTTAAATATTACAAGGTTTAAACCCAGTGGTTGACAAATATATACGTCAAAATTAAGTTAAATAAAACTTAAAAAAAAATATTTAAGTTTCACTAAATTAATGTCGTGGTTAAATTGTTAAAATGACACAGCCAGTTTTTAGTGAGCATAAGAGTCAAAATTTTAAAAATAATGTGTTGACCTTGCAATATTTAACTAAATATTCAATTGCTTTGTAGTTTAAAATTAAATGTTTTGTTCAACAAAAATATTTTATCTAATAAAATAAGAGTAATGAAACTTTGGTAATTGCATTGAAAATTTTTGAAGCAAAAATGTACTTACTAGTTTATAAACAATGAATAATAATAATCTTTTTACATTGAAAAGCATTTTATAATAAAAGTTTTAAGCAACCTAGTAAATAGTTTACCAGATTAAAGGTTTAACTAAAGTACATCATTTTTTCTTCCAACACAATAAAGTTTTAGTTTTAAAATATTCCCAGCTGGCTTCAACAGATGTCCAGCTAAAAGTGAAACTTTCTAGTTGTAATCTTTCCATGTGATAAATTCAACATTCATTAATTAAAGTTTAGCAATTAAGCAGAACCAAATATATAAAAAACGTTTTTAGTGAAAATGTAAGCTTCTTTTCAATCCTTTAACTTTTTTTTTTCAGGGGGTGCACAGGAAACAGGAAACCAGTCAAAATACGCCCCTGCTAATACAGCTTTATATTTTTAAACTTTTTAAAAGTTGTGTTATCCTATATAAATAACATAAATTTTGTTTTATAAATTGACATGCACTTAAGTAAAAGTAAAATTAGTATGATATCAGATGCTTTTTTTCTAGTTTTTTCTAGTTTTAAATAACAATTTTAAAACTAAAGTAGTTTATTATAATCTAAAATCAAAGCCAACATTCCTGTTTTACATATTTTTATAAGATTACATTGATACTTAACTGAGAGATAAATTTATTATTAAAGTATCATAAGTGCTTTTATTTTGTTATTAAAAAAAAATTCTCTTGTCTGACAATCCTGTTTTTTTTAATCAGTTTTGTAACAATCTAAACAGTATCAGAAAAAATAAAACGATTGAACATCAAAATAGTTATTTTTATAAGCTTAAACATTTTATTAAATATATTATCATTACTACAAATTACCTAAATACATATACTTACTTGGATTAAATGACCATTTATTTTTGGTGAACAGTTAATTTAAAACATAAAAAAAGTAACTTTGATAACTTAAAAAAAAAATTAGACAACAAGAATTTTTTTTTTCAAAAGGTAAAGGTTTTTAAACTAAAAATGTAACATATATTATTTATAATTGGTATTAAACCCCGGGTTTGGGGTGAAAAAAAACTGAAACACCAGATGTTCGATGAATTTTAATCTAGATTGCAATTGTTTCGTAATAAACATATTACGAATCAAAATTTAGTGTGGAAGAGTATTGTTACGTCACAAGAAGCGTTTAAATATTTTTTTGCTAGTTCTCTCGTTTATTTTTATTTCTTGTATCTTTGCTTAAACTAGAGAATCAAATTTGTTTTTAAAAATGTTCAGTTGTGCATAAGTTTTAATAATATTAATAATTTTTTTTTAAACATATAAACCATTATAAAAAGAATTGTTAACAAAAACTTTAAGAATATCAATGATAATAAGTATAAATAAATTGTCACTTTTGAATTGTACAAGCTTTAAAATTGTGTACTATTTTTACGTATTCAGTTCAGACACTTAAAATTGTTTATCCAAGTAACATAAATAAAAAAATTAAAAATGGTTCTTGTTTGAATAAAATCTACAAGTTTTTAAACAGTTCAAAAGTTTAAATAATTTTGAGTACCACTCTTAAAACTGAAAAGTGTTTTGTTAGAAAACTAAATTTCGGAAAAATACTATCAATACTATTATTAATTCGAAGTTTGCTTAATTAGTCTTTGAAAAACTAAAAAAAAGTTAGTAAAGCGTAATTAGTTTACCTATTTTAACAATAAAATAAATGAAATAAAAGTAATAACCAAAACTTTCCCGAAGTTTAGTATCTTTAATAATGTAAAGCATAGAGGTTCATAAATAAGAATTAATGCGATTAAAGTCAATTATTTTATCAGATACACTTATTTCAACAACATGTAAAAATGTATGAGTACAAAAAATACCAGTTTCAAATGACTTTTAGTTGTTATCTAGTTATGGTATGAGTATTTCTAATAATAAGTAGAAATAGTAGTCATTGTAGTTTTTTTACTATCATTTTTAAAGTTATTAACAAAATATCTTAATTATTCTATACAGACTTGTTATCTTTTGACGCTAAAATTATCCTGACAAAGTAAAATGATTTAATCAGCTATTCATAATTCAGTTTTAAAAACTAAAAAAAATCAAGATATCATTGTAAACAAAGTATTAGTTTTATTAAAAAAATAATTGCTCCTAGAATATCTTTTGGTCTAGATTATTTTATACTCTTTAGACTAAATAACATCTTAAGCTAGTAAACAGTATTTGTTTTAATACTAGCAAATTACTGACAAGCTAACCTTTTCTTTTTGTTCCAAAAAGATCATTTTAACTAATGAATTATTTTCTGCTTATTTATAAAATGTTTTTTTTTATACCTATAAATAAAAAGCTTATACTAACGTTGAAACTATTGAATTTATCCAGACTACTACATTTATAGTTAAAATACTTTGTGCTTAAATTAAATTTTTAATAGTTTATTTAAACTCTTAAAGATATTTACTTCTTAATCTGTTGTAAAATCGAGTTCAACTTAAAATTGATTATCAGTTTCCAAAAAATGCGTTAGGAAATAATAAAAATAATAAAATTAGTATAGGTTTTAAAATAATTAAACTATTGCCTTAAAAAGAACATGATACATGACTTAAGGGCTTACTTCTATAATAAAAGGAATATTTCTATTAATTAAGTAGAACATATATATAAGTTTGCAAACATTAAAGTAAAAAAAAAAATATTTTTGTAAATTAAATTTTCAAGCTTTGTAAAAATAGTAAAACTGTGAAAATAGTTTTAAAGAAGACATAGTATTTAATGCTGTATTGATCATTGTAAACAAAGTATTAATTTTATTTAAAAAAGCAATCGCTCTTAGAAAATACCTAGGTCTAGATTATCTTATACTCTCTAGACCAGTGCTTCTGAACCTTTTTCTAGTGGCGGAACCCTTTTCCAAAGTTGAACTTTTCCGCGGAACCCCTAATTTTAATTTTACATAAAATTTTTAATTAAATAAATGTTCTTTTTTAAACTTCAAAACGCTTCGTGGAACCCTAGGGTTCTGCGGAACCCCATTTCAGAAGCACTGCTCTAGACTAAATTACCCCCTAGGCTAGTAGACAGTTTTTGTTTTAAAACTAGCAAATTATTGACCAACTGATCTTCCTATTGTTCCATTTAAGATCATTTTAAGTAATGAATTATTTTCTGCTCATTTCTAAAAATGTTTTTTATAGCTACAAAAAAAAGCTAATACTAACGTTGAAACTGTTGAGTTTACCCAGACTATTACGTTTATAGTTAATACACTTAGTGCTTAAATAAAATTTTTATAATTTATTTAAACTCTTAGAGATATTTACTTCTTAATCTGTTGTAAAATCGAGCTCAACTTAAAATTGGTTATCAGTTCCCAAAAAGTGCGTTAGGAAATAATAAAAATAATAAAATTAGTATAGGTTTTAAATTAATTAAACTATTGCATTAAAAAGAAGATGATACATGACTTAGGGGCTTACTTCTATAATAAAAGGAATATTTCTATTAATTAAGAAGAACATGTTTGCAAACATTAAAGTTAAATTGAAAAAAAAATGTTTGTAAATTGAACTTTCAAGCATTGTAAAAATAGTAAAACTGTGAAATTAGTTTTAAGGAAGACATAGTATTTAATGCTGTATTGAAGATTAAAAAATACTCTGAAATTGGTTTGTTCAAGAACCTGTAGCACAAAAACCCTTTGCGCTATCGAGTTGTTCGAGTCGTACACCACTTTTAACTTGATAAAGTTCTAATTGTAACCATCACTGTTTTTAAAAATTAAGATATTTGAATACAAGCTATTTCAAAAGTTTGCTCTTCTACGGCAAACAAATACAAACTCTTAAAGCTTTAGTTAATGATTGAGGCAACTATAAAAATAAATGGTTATTTGGAAATATGGCATCTAACCTACTAGTATGTAATATGCAGATATTATATTGAATTGGGTCTACGTTTCTTTTCATTATCAACAGGTTGAAGAAACAAGCGATCGTTGAAAATAAAATTTTTAAATATAAAAGAATTGAATAAATTAATTTATAACTGCTGTTTTTGTAGTTCACAACAAACACAATAATGAGAACTTGACCTAAATATTTTTATACACCACAAACAAAAACATTGTCCAAACTGTTGAATTTTAGTAGAATTAAAGCTACTTCATCGTTTTTTAACTTTAAAGGTGTAGTTAAGTAAAACTTTTGTTTTGTCAAAAAAAAAGAAGAATAATATAGCTAAGAACTAAAAAGAATAAAAAAAGTTAAGTAAAAATAAAAGTACACTTTAGGTGCTTTTTTAGTACTTTGTCTTTCAATTCGATTTTATCTAATACAAAAGTGTTGTGTTATATTAATATTCTATTTAAAATTAACTTAAAACTGCTGTAATACGATCCGTTATTTTCACTTTAATTCAAAATATTCATTGCAAAAAAATTAATTAATTGTTATTTATTGTGTTTTATAATCTATTTATGAAGTAGAAATATTTAAAATTATATGTTTGTACCCTACCAGGAGTCGGCAGTCTTTTTTAAGTCGCGGGCAAATTTTTTATGAAAAATTTAAATTAAGAATGTGATAAGATAAGTAAAATAAGATACATAATTAGTAATTGAACCTCACATAAAAATAGTAATTTTGCTGTAAGGTTTTACTATGTTTTCTTTATAAAAAAGAATGTTTTTAGCTTAAAAATGTATCACATGCAGAATTTTACGATCACTGTTCTAATTACTTGAGTTCTTAACAAAAAAAAAACAATAAAACCTTAAAAAACATTTATTTTATAAATAATTAAGTTGCACTTGAATTTCATTGTAAATTCAGTGCTAGAAGATAACTTTTGAAAAATGTTTTTAAACTCTAAAAAGTATTAATTTAAAAAAATAATATAAGTTTTTTTTTATCCAGTTTTACTATTCTGAACAAATTCCACGACTTAAGATCTTAACTTTTTTTAGCAAGCAGTTTTTCAGTTTTGGTCTAACAACTTTTTTTGAATTAATTGTTTTATTTTTTGATACCAAGTAACTGTTAGGGTGGTAAAATCTACATTTGTTTAGGTTAAAGATATTTACTTTTGTTTAAAAAGATAAAATTTAATGAAATTTTTGAAGTTATACTGAAAAATATCGCGAAATAGAAAGGCTTGGTTGTTAATAAAAGTACTTGAAGTTTTAAATTAAGCATTTTTTTCTAATTCACAAATTATTTTGCAACTAAAAACTTGTTTATTGTTTCTAATCAACTTTATTTGAGAAATAACAGTTACAAAAGTATGTTTAAATATTTAGTTTTATGCGGTATGTTATAAAAAATGAAAATAGATTTTAAAAAATTTAATACAATCAAATAGATTATTTTAAAAGTTTTGTAGATTGAAGACAGCTTATAAAGTTTTAAACAGATTTTCGTTTATTATCAACCATTAGTTTTATTTAGTCTTGAAAAAAATTAAAAAATTTAAACAAGAATTTAATGAGTCGCTATGGCAAATCCTACAAATCTATTTCACCGTTTTTATTTATAATCCTTTACAGTTCTACAGATTAAATTTCTTTAAAGCGATAATCTTTTTCAGTGGTAACAGCAACTTTTAATCAAGTATCCATAAATGTGTCTAGTTGTTTTATAAATTAAAGTGAGGTAAGTTACTACAAAGGAATTATTATAATCGCTTTACATTTACTTTTAAAACTTTTACAGTAAATGTAATACGGTTGTTGTTTGAGCTATTTATAAGTATTGATTTATTTCACTTGGTTCATACAGTATTAATTTATTCCACTTGGTTTTTACTTAACTACAGGTGAATCTGCTTTGTTAATTCAAAATAATATTTATCATCTCTCTTACTGAACATATACAATTTTTTGTTGATTTTAATTTCTTTACGGTATCTTTAAATAGATTTAGAATATATAAAACTTGAATATACTAAAATCTGTTGTTTTTGTTAATAAATGTAATGTACAATTTTACAAAAATTTAAGGAGTTTTAAATAATGTACAAAAATGTAGTATAGCTTATAATGTTTTTAAGTACATACAAGCTAGTTTTTCTAAAATTTTATTTAACTTAAATACTAAAAGAAACTCATGTTTTTATATGCATCATGTAAGCTTTTGTTTGTTTTAATTATTAAAGATAAAAAGTTATAAATGCGTAAATATAAATAATTTGGAGGTTAGTATACGTTGTTTATAATAACTTTAAAAGATGAATCAGCTTAGGTAAAAAATATATACTAAGTATAAGGTGTCAAAAGATATAAATTTTACAAGTTTTAATAATTTACATTTATAATTTAGTTTTAAATGTGAATAACATTTAAAGAGTCAACGACTTTAATACAAACTTATAGTCAAAAGTATACATAGAAAAGAGTAAAAGCAGTTAAGTTTAAAATAGATGTACAGTATCTTAGTATAAACACTAAACACTTACTTGCTTTACGAACAGTGATTATGATAGAACTTTTACTATAGACTATTAAGTGCTTAACTAACGATAAAAAGGTGACTGAACAGCTAAGTTTTAAAACTTCATTTAACTTTAAATATTTGTAATTTCGTAAAAATCAAAAATAATCGCTAAAAAATAAGCAGTTTATTTCCGCATAAATAATTTTGTTAGTATTTTGTTATTGTTTATATTATAAATGTGTTTTGATTTTTTTAAAATTAAATAGTCAAGTTTTAGGTACTATTAAAGATAGTTTTGACGTTTGACTTAATTTAAAAAGAAAGTTAGAGTCAATGTGTTTAAAAAATTTAAAATATTTAAAGTTACATAAAAACTTCTGCTAAACAAATACGATAAATTTACATAGAAAATAAAACTGGTTCTTTACTGATATCTGATTATAATTCAACAGTTTAATTTTGTATAAAAAAGTCTACAAGTTTCATAAAATTTCTATTAATATAACGTATATAGAAATTTTATCCAGGATTACTAACAAAAGTGCTTTAAACAGAAAATAAAACTTATTAAAAGCTAGCACGTTTTTTTTTTGTTTTATTTTTATATCTTCACAGCTTTTAGAACAGTTTTTAAACGAGTAGCTTTTATTAAATGCTTAAATTAGATGTTTTACAAAAAAGGTTAAGTATAGTTTCAGTAAATTTCAAAGCTTAAGTTTTCGTAAATCGTTTTGTATATATCGTAAAATAAAAAAAAATTTTTCTAGCTATGCTAGTTACGTTGAGTTCAGTCAGCATTTCATAAGTTAGACGATTACATTTGTTTCTTTTTATTTTTCTGTTTAAATGTGGTTATTATCAATCAAAAGGTTTTAGATATAACAAATGTCTAGCATACTTTTCGATAGTAATTTTTCAATTCACTCTAGATGTTTCTAGTAACTAAAAAAAGTCAATGGACTAAGTTGTAGTTATAACATAAGAATAAAATTGATAGACATAGTTTCATCTTTCAGCATACTCAGCTTACAACTAACAATAGAACTTGTGAAGTACAGTAAAATATTTAAGTAATTAATACCTTAAAAAAGTGTATCTTTTAAAATGATGAACTAAACAGTTTCTTTGTCTGTATTATAAAAATTCTTAAAAAAGTATCTAGTGGTAGTCACTATGTTTATTTTTAGTTACAATGTGCCTTACTATAAAAGATAAAACAGTTTATATTTTTTGTTCTATATTTTGTTTTCCATCAACATAAAATTGCGAAATTGACGCACGCACTGTTATTAGGAATCTGGTTGTTGTTAATATACAACAAGGACTATTATATTAACATAATAGAAAAATAACTTTTAAATTTACTGTTATATAGTATTTAAAATTTTAGTCGCATTAAAAGTTAAAATTAGTTTATTGTTATGATTAGAATAAAAGAACCTTGTTAATATATATATATATATATTTCATTATTGAAAGTTTTTGTTATTATTTTTCTTAACATGTTATTAATAATTTGTATAACAAGAACTTCTTGACTAGGAAAATACTTTATTTAACTTATAGTTAAGAAAATTCTTTGAACTTTATTGAGTACCCTATTTTGAATTCAAAGACTTTTAAATTTTTTAAATAAAAAAATCATCAAAAATAAACAAAATAAACACTATTTTTCGGGTTTTGAGTACGATAACTCTAATTAGTAAAAATTGCATTTAGAAGTAAATTTGTTTTCATAAAATGACTAGTACGAAGAAAAAAAATTAAAACATATTATTGATTAGTATATGTGTTTCATATTTAGACTTATCTGCTGTTTTATAATTGTATTCCCGAGTGATTTTGGACTGACAGAAGAAAATAAAGTGAACAGACCAAGTACAGCTCATCTTCTAAAACTGTTCGTATACAAGGTCAGTTACTTTAAACAATTATTAAAAGTTAAGACTTCTACTGGCAATAATTATGTGTATAAAGCTTGTACTGTTTTTTCAAAAGTGTTATAAAATGTTTCGAATTTAAAAAGGGAGTAGTTATAGTATCTACATAACACTATAAGTTTGTATTACCAATAGTTTTTTTATGCTCTGTAGCCTATTAAAGTTAAAAGCATATAATGAACTTAAAGGTTAACTTATCACTAAAAAACTTAAAAATATTTAAGTTATCAGTTGTTTAAAAAATATTTAACCAAAAGTAAACAAAAAAACTTACCAACAAATATTTTAATGAAAAACAAATTAGTGTTTACTTTGAATCTATAAAAGTATTTGAAAATCAAAATATTGGGTTTATTTTATACTTTGTAGTTTTAATTTGCTTATAGTTAATACAAAAGCAGTATATTGAAGAGATATCAAGAGATTTCTTTTAAAGACCAAAAATTTATTTTTTACAGTTTTTCTATCTTAAATATCGTATTTACATACTGTACTATACTATTGGTTGTACTATTTAAAAAGAATATGGATTAAGTTACAAGAGTAAAAAATGTTACTAAATAAAACTTCGTTGTACAGTAACCTCTCGCTTATCTACGCACATTGTGTCCACAGAAAAAGTACGTAAAGATACGAGAGATCGTAAAGTTAAGAGAGGTACTAAATATACTAACTATAACGGCTGTTTTTTGATATTGCTTCGAGTTAAAAGCAGACTGGGACTTTCTACTTTTATCAATTTGTTTACTTTATTCATAAATATAAAAATAAAAGATAAAACTATAAATATATTAAAAAAAAAGGATTTAAATTTATATAAAATAATTATACTTGTAGAAAAATTTTACTAATTCTGATAAAAAGTAGATTTTATCATTATCTTTATTTATATGTGACTTATTTGATACTTAATGTTTATATTCTATTATTTTTAGCAAATTCAATTTATAATTAAGCTTTTGTTTACAACTAAGAAATGGTGTGGTATCTATATTAAAGTTTGTTTCTATAGCCTTTTATAAAAATATGCATTTGGTGCTGTAATTGATTTCTTCTTTTGAACAAAAAAATTAAAATATAAGAAACATGTTTATTTAAAATTGTTTATATTACTACAACTTTTTTTAATTTGACTTTTGCCCACATACGGATTTTTTGAGTAGGAATAAAATTACACGCTATAAGAACTTGAATCATACTTTAAATTAAAAGATATACAATAAACCTAATTTGTGCAATATTGAAAAAATTAAAATTTTTCTTTTTTGAATTTTTTAGAATTCTAAAATGCGTAACTAAACGAGAGTTCGTAACGTCACGAGTGCGTAAAGATGCGAGAGGTTACTGTAGTAATATTTTATAGACATTGTTCATTTGATAGGTCAGAATTATCATAAAAAGGTTTTTTTAGCGGTCCAACAGTGTAAAAAGTGTTAAGGGTAGTACTGTTTACTATAAATTTTTGTTGATCATGTAGTTTAAAAAACGACTTTAAAATAAAAAATGAAAACCTCTTTTAAGCAAAATTGAAGGGAAAGGTAATATAGCATACACTATAATCTACTGAAACCTATATTTTAAGGAAAGAATATAAAAAAAGTATCAGAGATTTATTAATTAATGTTCATAGAAAATAAGTATAAAAATATAGAAAAAATACTATTAAATAAAATACATGACTTAAAATTGAAACGATATAAGAGTATCTCATATAGAAAAAAAAAACGCTGGAGAAAGGTGTAAAAGCATGCTCAAGTATGATTTATTTCATCAAACGTTTTGTTGATGTTTAATTATCATTATTAAAAAAAGTTTATAAAAAGTGTTAAAAATACTAATATATAACAAACAAATTATATCTACCTGTACCTAAGTACACAACTTATGTAAAAATCAATACTTGTTTACATTTTGAGTTCTATGAATATAACTAAATCAGTTACCTTTAAACATATAAAAAATTTGGAAAATTTAGAAAATTTATAACTACCGAACTAATAGTTATTACCTAAAAACAATGTTCTGTTTCTAAAATATTTTTCTAGTTTGTTTTGTAATAAACATATAACTTGAAATTGTGCCATAACAAATTACATCGGTAAAACACCATACTTAAATGTACCTGAAACTTTATTTAGAAAGTTTAATCAATTTTTGAGCTTGTTTTCGTCAAAATTTATGTTAAATTGCTTCCAGCAGATAGTAAAACAAAAGTTTACTTAATTGTGAACTAATTTTAATTTTTTTATTAATGTATACAGCATAGTTTATTCAAATTGAATCAGCATTTTTAATCAAATTGATTTGTTACAATACTTTAAAGTTTGTCAAACAAACTTTAGATAAACTTAACAAAGTAAATAAACATGTTATATTATTTTAAAAATTTTATTATATTCACACTGCTTTACCAAGTTACTTTTCCATTTTTTGGAAAAATTTAAAAATAATTCTGCTTTCTTAAAAAACAAAAAAATAAGTTTCTTAAAATCTGCATTAAACCTGGAAAAAAAATATTAAAATTCTGTCACGACGGTGTTTCAGTATAAAATAAATCCTGTGTGGTTTTTGTAAATTCTTAGTTTGAATTAAAGATTCGGATTTGGCCAAAATTATTCCGCTTGACCTGATCCAAGTCCATAAATTAAGTTGAGATCCGACTGAAGCCAGTTGGGATTGTTTTTCAAACCATATTTGAACAAAATTTGAATATTTTATTCAAAATGTGTTTGGACCTTTATCTAAAAATCGATGGTAACTGGATCCGGTAGAACACTACAGTTTGTATGCACATCAGATTAAATTGTTGTACACATTATTAAACCTATTTTCGAAGTGTTTTTAAACTTTTAAAAAATACTATAAAATAATGTTATGAACGAAAAATTTATAAAAAAAGTAATTAAATTCCCAACAAAGTAGTTTTATAATAAGGTTAAAGCTCATAAAGAAGGTAAAAATCACCAAATATAATGTACCTAATAATGTTCATATACAATAGCTGATAGATACAACTTTCTTTCATAAAGTGTGTACAAAATTAGATTTCTTAACATCAGTTAAAAAATAAAATAATTTAACTTTATAGAAAATTCCAAATTAAACTAAATCGAAAGGTAATTTATTTTAAGCAGTAGTTTATATAAAAAGTAATTTATGTCTAAATAAACTTATGCAATGTCAAAGTTACAAAACCGATAATCGTTTGCCCATATAAAACTACAGAAATAATTAAAAGTTAAGTTAGCTTTTGTATAAATATTACAAATTTTATGCAAAAAATTTACAATGAGACAAAAATAAGCTCATTACAGAAATATAGTTCAAGTGTACATAAAGAATAAGTTCTAATAAATTAATATTCTTATGTGGCCAGCACTTTAAAAACTGTACGAGGCTTAATTTAATATTTTCAATACCTAAATTCTAATAATAAGGTTTAAAATTATGGAGCTATTTCTACGCTTATCTTCTATTTATTATATATAAAGAAGGATGTTTACTGCTTCACAAACGTTTTAGTACTTAAAATTTTTCTCGATAAAACATTTTGAACTGTATAAGACACGTTTATATTATTGTAGACATTTAATATTATTTTTTGCATTAAATTTACCATTTAGAAATAGTTGTGTAAAAAAATCAAATATAAGATTGCTTTCGATTTATCAATAACCTTTTTAAGCAAAGATTCAATCTGACTTCTAATTCTAAATTACAAAGTACAGTAATAACAACTTCAAATTAAACATAAGTGCCTTAAAAGTAAACTACAACTTGATATGTTACCTAAATTGAAACTAATTTTAATAAATAAGTTTATTTCATTTATTTAGTTAATTAGAAAATGTCTTCTCTTTAAATAAGTAACGTTTTTAAACGACTATAATTAAAATTTTAGTTGTACTTGATGATTCATTGTTTATTTTCATGGTTAAAATTTTGAACAATTAATGCCACAAAAATCTATGCCTTATAAGGTAACCTAAGTATTTTTGGATAGTATTAATTAATTTAAAGTACAACATGTAGTGTATGATTTTATAAAAACATAAAACCTACAACGTTTTTATTTAGTTTGACAAAAGCTTAAGAATAGAATTTACCTATATTGCAAAAAAAAAAAAAAAAGAAAGTATAATTTAGTTATTCTTGAGAAACTTCTTGAAGAAATAGTTTATAATCATTTACTATATATACTTACAGAGCGAGTAAGCTAATAGGTTATTATAAGTAAGTACCTTTTAATTTTGATTAAGGCGTATTAAAAGAAGAAAAGAAACAATATTTATGGTGGCCTAATGTAAAATAACATCATATTTTCCTGAGTTGAACTTTATTTTATAGCAGTCGGCTATTTTATTTAGTTGTTTGTTGAAAGTTGTTTGTTTACTCTTTTTAATATTTTCTATAATAAGTTATTGTTATTAAAAAACTATTTTTATATTACTAAACATCAGTTTTGGAAAAATGTTACAGCACATTCTACTAAAATATTGTAGTATGAAACTGTATTTATTTTGTTTAAATTAATTATAACTGAGTTGTTTACCAATTAGTAATTAAAATCTAACTAAACAACTTTAAGAAATAAGCTAAAATGTTAGTTATTTGCAGTTTAGTTTCGTATCTTTTAAGTCAACAGTTCTTACAGAAACCATGCTAAAAAAAGATTTACAATTAACTAGTTTATTCATTTTTGATTACAGGTTTTAAAAAATTGTTCAAACTAAGTTTTCTTCTTAATATTTTCTGATAAAGTTTCTTACAAACGTATACTTAAATCTTAATTTTAAAACTTACTGTTTTGTTTACAGTACTTTATGTTGCTTATTTATATGATATTACTTTGTTACTGATAAATATTACTTTTCATTAAGCAACTATAAAAGTTGTAATGGTAATACTTGTTGGTACTAATTTACTACTAAATTGTCATTTACAATTTATAACTTAACATAATTTTTTCAAGTTAAACATTATTTAGTTTATTTATTTTATAAGTAATAATAGTCTAGTTGTATTCAACAATTTGTTAGTTTAAACCAAAGATAGATATTCTTTATAGATAAATTTACTAAAAAACTTCTTTTCATGTAATGAAAAAGACTTCAAGGGTGTCGTAGTTTTTTGAAACAGTTTTATTTTAAAATAAAGTTATAATCATCAGAGCAAAAACGTGTAGAAACAAACAAACAGTAGGCAACATATTTACTCACATACAATAAAAAAGCAAACTTGTGAACAACCAATATGAAGAAACTCAAACTTGCCCCTGCTACATCATTTTTCAGCTTAAATACGTCGCTGCTAACATCTGATCCACTGGCTTCGCTTGTCAATACAAAAAGCAAAAAGAACTGTGTTTAAATTATCTAGATTAAAGTTAAGTTTTTTAAACATGTTTATAAAATATACTTGCCAATGTTTGTTAAAAAATAGACTTATAGGCAGTTTTATAAAAACAAACTCAAATTTACATAATAAAATAAATCTATTTAGTGACTTATTAAAAGAAACATTAAATCACATTTTTAGAACTTTATATTTTTAATGAATATCTTTACTTAAGTATAAAAGAAAAAAAAATGTAGTTGTTAATCATTTTAAATATATGATTACGTATGTTTTTCGAGTTCGTTTTAAACTTGCTTTTAAATCAGTATTTTATAAAGAGCCAATTTTTTTAGACATTACGTAAAACATACGGAAATAGTAAACAGCAAAATTTATTTCCTTTAAAACTAAAATTTTAACTGAAATAAATACGGTTTAAAGAATATAAAAATTGCACTGTAAGCAAACTTTAATTAACATTAATTTTATATCTCATTAGTCATTAATAACTATCATTTAACGAATGAAAAAACAGTAAAATCACTGTTATGGTAAGACAACGAGTTTTTATACTATACGTTTATGGTATCATATTACTCCAAATAAAAAAGCAAAGTTTTACTCTTCTACTATTTTAATTTGTTTGAACACGCTTATCTATTGTTTAACAATAATACTGACTGTTTCAAACAAAACTTTAGTGTCATTGAAACAACTAGACTGTTGTTTGTTGTACAAAATAGTATTTAAAATTGCTCAATATTACATTTAGGTTGTATATAAAGTGAAAATATAACTTATTATAGGAAGCTTCTTTTTAGCAAGCGTTTTGTAAATAAATTTATTTTAACTAATGAACAAGTTCACATAGATAATGTTATAAGTTAAATAAATAAATAAATACGGAGTATTTATATCAACTAATTTGTTATATAAACTCATTATACTTTTACCTGTTTTTAAGTACTTATTTAGCAAACAAGTTTTAGTTAGTTAGTATTTAACAATAGTAGTTAAATTTTTAATGTTTTTTTAATTAAGAAAGATTGTAGAACTATTTAGATAAACCAACAATTTAATTGTTATGCTTAAAATATTGCATCTAATGAATAAGTTATTATTTGAAATAACTTCATAAGTAATAAAAAAATACTAATTGAAACTTTTAAAAATATTGTATAAAGTTTCTTTAAAGTACATTGGATATGATTTAGGTTATTTAATATAATATTAAGATAGATTAAAGTCCAGGTCCTAGTAAAAGCTATTTTTTTAAAACTAAGTATTTCTAACTTTAAAGATTATAAAATAAAAGGCTGTTTACTGGTACTTAAAACTAAATAATAAGTAGGACGTATACTTTTACATTTTATTAAAGTTTAGTTGTAAAAAAAAAACTCTTAATGATGCCTCTAAAATGTATTACAATTGAAGCTATCGTTGTAGAATTAAGTAATAAACACTTTTGCTAATATATATTTATTTTAAACTTTAAACCATTAGAGAACAATACTTTTATTAACCCAACCGTGAAAAAATAATTTATTTTTAGTTTAAAAAAAAAAAACATTAAAACAAACGAAAATTATTACAGGAACTTAGTAGAATTTATAAGTTTAATAATGTACAACCCATCATTGCCCAATCAACTTGACCAAGGACCTCAATTGCAAAATATTTTGCCACGAAATGCATCGCACAACCATGGAAACTTCGACGCAATTCAACCAGCTCCGGTTGAGGCTTATCAAGTAATTTAATTGTTACGTCATAATATATTTTAAATTAATAAAATATATACTTCAGACAACTCACCGGCAACCAAGTGGTTACAACAGCCAGCAAGGTTTGAACCTCAACAAAAGTTTTCCACCGACAGCAAACACTCAAGTACGTGAAATTCCCGCACACCGTTGCTTTAGTTGATTTTTACCAACTAATATTTACTAATTTTCTAGAAATTCACCCACATGACAAATCAAAGCCATTTTTTAAATGGGTACAAGGCACAGCAAAGTACAAGTCAAGCGGCAGACTTTGATTTCAAACGTCCAACTTTGCCAACCAAGGTACCTTATTAAAAATATTTTTAAATTTATTAATCAGTTTTATATGACTTTTTATTTTCTCAGCGAGTGAACCCAAGTACAAAGAGTTTACACAAGTCGTTAAGTCAGAATGATGTTAGCCAGTATTTGAACGATAACCAGGACTTTATGGCTTTACGAAACAAGCGTGTAAGACTCTTTAGATAGTTATTTGTAAAAGTTATTCGCTCAATTTATGATTTTTAGATATTTACTTATAAAACTTCTTAATTAAAATTAATAGTTAAATTAGATAATGTTAATTTTTGTACACATATTACTTCAGACATTATATCAAAACAAAGTTTTCACCACCCTAAAGTTAACTATGATTGTTTTAATTTGTTTATGAGATTTTTAAATACGGTGATGATCTTACATTATAAAAAAATTACTTTTCAGGCTAGCGCCACATTCAATATGCAAAGTTCAACTACAGCTAACGATAATGTCAATCATAAAGGTTCTACACCCGTATACAAAACTTTGAACGCGGTGACAAGTAACCAGCTGGTAAATTATCTTTCGCAGCGCTTTTTTTCTCAAGTTTTATTTATTTAAATTTGAAAAATAATTTTAGACCAGCATTGATCAGGGGAGAATGACATCTCAAAGTAGACAACATTTCGCGCATAATGTCATTCCAGTATGCTCAGGTCTTTATAAAGTAAGTTTTTTAACCTCTAGTTTAATATAATCGCATTAGGTTAATTAACTTGCAGCATTCTTAGGCGAACGACAAAAGTGTTCATAGAAGCATGAATTCAGGTTTGTATGACTCGAAAAGCTTCCAAGGAGGTCAAAGCCTTCCTAAGAACTATGTTCCAAGCAACTCAACCCACTACAGTCAACAACATGATCGCAACAATCAACACCAAGCAAATTTGATGGTCAATCAAATGAACAGCATTTCAGTCCAACAACAAATGAGTAGCATGAATACACAGCAGTTTTCACAAACAAACATTGCAAATGACATGGATCATGCTTCAGCTGTAGCAAACCATCATGTGAACAGCATACCAGCTCAACATACAGTGAGCAATCAAACGAGTCACTACAACCACTCTGGAAACCATGTTGCTTTGCCACAAAACCAACCTTATCCATCAACTTCACATTATGCTGCTCCTAATAGTGGTGAATTGAAATTGTACTTTAAACAATTATGATATAGTAAGCAAGTCTTAAACAATTCAAAACTTATTTTTCGTTTTGTTTTACCTTTTCACAAGACTATCATTATTCTTTTCGAACAGTCATGCCTATTTACGCTGACAATAATCATCAGCATTTTCAACAAACTCACTTGAATCAAACTGGATTTAATGGGCAACACAACAGGCAGAACTGCAATGGCATTCAAGTGGTGAGGGAATTTTGTTGTTATCGTTTTATAATTTTTTTAAGTTTATAATGTCAACTTTTGAAATAAAATATAAAAGTAGTTTCGTGTTTAGCATCTTCTTTGTAAAATTATTGCTTTATTTACACACTGTATAACACAGACGCAAAGTACTGGAATTGTAAATAACCAGATGTCACCTCCAGTAATGAAAAACAAACCTGAAAGATCATATAGAAAAAAGATGCAGCCTGAGAGAAGAAACAAGGACGGTAGCATTAGAAAGTAAACATTTACTATTTTGTAAATATATTATAAGTAGTTTTAGTGAAGAGGTTTTATCGTTTAGCTCATTTTGTTCATTTATAACAAATGCAAAGATTATTTTGATAAAATTAAACAAATTTTTGAAAAGTCATACAAGCATTTAAATTTTTCAGGAAACGCTACTGTTTTAGTTTTGGTCAGAAGCACATTTTGACCCACTACTTCTACAACATGGGGTGGACGAAACCTACCAAGGACACGCTTGAAATAATTGCAAGGGAAGTGCAGGCCGACTCTCGAACCGTGAACGTTAGTGGATAGTTTTTATAGAATAGTTAAAATAAATATTTTTTCTTATTGTTTTTATAAATACACTTTTGATTTTCAGGTTTGGTTTAAAAACGAGCGCCAAATATCCAAGAACCGTCTGTACTACTGAATAAAGCTGTAAATTTGAGTAAGTAACAGTGTAGAACATTATTTTCTAGTTTAAAATTGTGGAATGTTTTAAGGAATAGTTTAATTGCATTTAATTTTACATAAATGATTAAGATCTAAAACCTATAAACGTTTCATTGAAAACTAGTTATTGTCTAAAGTCTAAGTTCAGTAATATCAAATATTACTATTGAGTTTCATTCGTATATCGTATTAGTTTCAATATTAGTAAAGTTTTATTTTCAAGTTACTTTTGTACAAAAAATTTACATAAACTTTAAAACCTTTACTAGTTCAAATGATGTTTTCAGATAATTAAGCTTCTAAAATAGACAGTTGATCTTCTGAAACATTCCATCTAAAGTGTTGTTTGAGAAACGATGATGATAACAGAATTATCAATTTTGATGAATATGATAAAAAACTATTAACTTACTTGGCATATTATTTTTTTGAGAAATATGTTTGTAATAAAAGTTTTAATGACTATGTAATGTCAAAATCTTCTTTTTAAACTAAATTAACAGTGGTTAATGATAACTCTTTCAGAACTAACTAAAAAGAAATAAAAACAAAATTTTAGCTAAAATTCACCTTATTTAAAATTATGAGTTCTAATTTTTGAATTTAAAGTTTTTTTAGTTTTTAATTGTTTTGTGTTTTATCAAAATTGTGCAATAAATTTTCAATTTAGAAAGGCAAAGTTATATTAATATACAACTTAATTTATGCAACAAAAAAGCTTATTTTAACTATGTTTGAAGTAAAAATTATTTTTACTTCTAAGCGCAAACTTAAAAAGTGTAGGCAATAATTAAAACAAAATTTGTTTTTGTAATCATAGATTAGTGAGTTTTTATCAATCAATACTTAAAAGGCAGAAGTTATTTTTACATAACTTCTTAAAACTAAAGCAATACCAATAAAAATTCATTTATAAAATTATTTAAACTCTATTCTTTAAAAAAATATTGTTTATAACTATGTGCTGAAATAATTAAGCCATGAAATGCTTAATTATGAACTTGTTTCAATAAAACATTTTTTTACTAACAAGCTAAATACATTTTTTTATTAAATCAATTCACCACTGTAATAGTTTTCTATTAAACTTGAATTAAATTTACTAAATCTTAATAATAATAATAATAATAATAATAATAACAATAACAATAATAATAATAATAATAATAATAATAATAATAATAATAATAATAATAATAATAATAATAATAATAATAATAATAATAATAATAATAATAATAATAATAATAGTAATAATAATAATAATAATAATATTAATGATAATAATAATAATAATAATAATAATAATAATAATAATAATAATAATAATAATAATAACAATAATAATAATAATAGTAATAATAATAATAATAACAGTTTGTATAACAACAAAAAAAGCGCACAAAAAAGTTTGTGCAAGGTCTTAGTGTACGAAAATACTTTTCAATTGTCAAGTCGTACACTACTTGGATACAGTTGTCTTGTCAAGGACATATAACATCAGTTGTAAAGTAATATTTAGTTTACAACTCTAAACCAAAGTTAGTAAGATATTTAAGTTTTTTAATAAGATTTATATTTTAAAAAATATTAGTTTCGTACTAGTGAAACAATTTATGCATCATAAATAAAATTAAATGAAAAGTATTTAGAACTAAAGTTGTTTTTATCTCTATGAAAGTATTTTTGTATTTTAAACATACGTAAATTAAAAATAATAACTTTACACAAAACATATTTCTATACAAATAATAAATCTTTAACAAACTTTGTTGATAATTAAGTTGCAGACATGTAGTTTTTTGTAAAGTAAAATAATGATGTAAAAATAACAATAAAAGAACTTTAAACGTTCTTTAAAGTTGAAATTGGTACAAAACTTGTACTCAAAAAACTCAAAATATAAAGCTAACCCAAGAAAATAAGTTTAAAAGCAAGAAAAGAGTTTAAAATAAAAAGGAACAAAGTATTTTATTTAATTGAGCTATATAAAAAGTTAAAACTAGGGGAAAAAAAGTTTAATAGTTATGTGTATTAAAACTTTGATTATATTTGACCAAAAGATAGTATCTGAATAATAGAAGATCAAAGTCCTGTTCTTATTTCGTAATTTAGCTTAAACCTTTAATTTAAAAGTTGAATTTCATAATAAGACTAACTTATATCTGATTTTTTTTCTTAAACTTCTTTCGAATATTATTTTAACTTTGTTAATATTGTAACAACCTTATTACTTGAATTTAGCTTAAAAAAAAGTTGCCCAGCACTGAAAAATTTTGAGGCGTTTCTTTATATCAGTAAGAATGCAATTTTTGTTCAACTCCACAAAATTAATTCATCAAAAGTAATACTGTTACTTTAAATACAAAAATACTTTATAGTTATTAGAAAAGATTTAATTAAACTGAATCTCTTATTTATTAATGTTTAGGTACAGTGATCGTTACAAACAGGAGATATATAAAGTAAATTTTAAAAACTACCAGACGCAAGACCGTTATGACGTCACAGTCAACCGAAGTGCTCAGCAACGACCTATAGTGATAGTTAGATTTGATTGAACAAAAACTTACAATAAATCTCTAAACGTCAAAAAACAGGCTTAAAAGTTCGGAAAAAAAACTGTGAGTGTCGAAACAATTGAAATTTTGACAAAATGCTTGAACGAAGAACGGTGCTTAGATTTGATTTTCTAGTTTGTGAGCAAAAAAAGGTTTAAAAGTTCGGAAAAAATAGGCTTTTGGTGGAAAGTTTGACTTGTTTTAAAAAGATAAGCTAGAGATTATCTTTAAAGTTTGGTTGCTCTATTTTTTTTTTCAAATATTAAGTTAAGGTTTATTAAATTGGTTGTAAACTAAAAATATGATAAAAGCGCTCTTAAAAATTTGACAAATTCGTTTGTATAAGGTAGTATTTTTCTAACATGTTTAAACAAGTATTTTTCAACATACGAGCAGTCAAACGTTGAACTTTTCTATTTACTTGACAAACATTGAAGGTAATTTTCAACTTCGTACTAGTTGATCATTAAACGGCTTACGTAAAAGAAAAACTCAAAGAGGAAGCAGAACTTTTGCAGCTGATTTTACTAGAAGCTTTTCGTTTACAAAGAAAGTTTCAAGCGTTATTTTTCAAACTTTATTTATCTTTTGCTTTTATGGTGCATTTAGATGATTTTTAACACTTTAGCAGACTTGAGTTTAGGTTATTAGTTAATTTGGAGTTGATTTATTTTTTAATTTCAAAATGTAGTAGTAAAACTTATAAAAGATATATAACTAAAACTTAGTACTCAAAATAAAGGTACTTTTATTCAACACTTTTATTTAGTTAAAGAACAAAAGACTAAAAAAAATAAAAATAAAACTAGACTTTATAAGTTTGTAGGATGTAAATACTTAAAAATAATCTTATTCACAAATAGTTAATGTTTATTAATAAAGTGGTAAAATTTTTTGAACAAATAATAAGACAACTGACAAAATATATTTTAACTGTGTTCACTTATTTCAAGTATAAGTTACTTGATCATGTAACAATTAAAACTATAAACTGTTTCTGCTAATGGCTGTTGAAAAGTAATAAAATACTTTATTTTTTGCATTTATCATCATTGTTTTAATTTTTAAAGTTTATTTAAAAGTATAAGTAACAATAAAACTACCTATTTGATAATTTTAAAACAAACTTAGAAATAAAATTTTTGCTGTCCTTTTTTTAGTTATAGAAATTTAAAACGTAAGCTTAAAAATAACTATAATAAGTAAAGTTTTAAGCTATACATTCTACACTACTACCTTGTACCTTTTTTAAACTTTTCCATTCATAAAACTAATACTGTGTGTATGGTATTAAATTTTTAATGTCTTTATTCTAAATCTAATATATAATGTTCTACAGCAGGGGTCGGCAGTATTTTATAAGTTGCGGGTCAAAGTTTCTTAGAAAACATTGTTCGCGGGCCGCACTATACAAAAAAGGTCTTCCGCAGTTATTTCAAAATATTTGTAGTAATCAACAAAAAACACTTCTTTATACTCGGAATGTGATAAAATAATCAATATTACACCACTAATAATAAGAAATTGTAAAATTAAGAACCTAATTTAAGCTTTTACAACAAAACTTTTCTAATTACTGTTTTTAAAAAGTTATATTTTGAGCTTAAAAATACCTCGCAGGCAGAAAATTTTGGCTTTGAGGGCCGCATTTAGCCCTTGGGCCGCAGTTTGCCGAGCCCTGCTCTACAGTTTGAAGGCAAAGTAAAGCAAAGTATATATATCAAATAAACTATCGTTCCTTTATAATTGTTTCAAACTTGGTTCTTTATGCATCAAATTAGGTATTTAAACTTAACTTATAAACGAAAACGAATTATAATAACTGTGATAAAAGCAATTAAAAAACTTTTTAACGTAACAATTATCAAAAGTAGTTTTGATTTAGTTTTTAAAACAACACTTTTAATCAGTAAAAGTTTTAATTAAAATGACAGTTGCTTAGTCATCTGAAAAGTTAAAGCTATCACCTTTACATGACTTTTTAAAATAAGATAATACTTTTAATTTTTACCTAAGTGCTTTTATATTAAATCTGAAGTAAATTTTATTATTAATTTTATTTTTTTAGATAGTTCTTAGCTGGTTCTTTTATTAAAAAAATAAAAATATGTTCATTACCATTTAGTAAAAGATAATTAAAGTACTGTATAGGTTAGTAAAATAATCTTATTTTATGTTAGTTTAAAAATTAGTTATACTCTTTAAAATTATAAAATTGGTTTAATAGATCTTTAGTCGAGAAATTAAATTAATAAACAAGTATTAGAACTTTTTTTAGTTCACAGCGACACAGCGACAAAACTTTTGATTTCTGAACTTAGAAGACCGTATACAAAAAAAAAAAAATATAAAAAAAAACTGTATTGATTGTTTATACTCATAGCTTTTAAATTTAAGTCATTTTTATAAATTTCTTTGAAAGAATTGCTGATAAATGTACGAATATTAGTTTCATGACGTAACAAATCAATTTTTTTTTTTGGCAACCTATATTTTTAAATGAAGCAATTATTTTTTCGGATACGTAAATCTGGTACGCCACTTACCTTTTAATTCAAAGAACTTCAGAATAATCATTGATTTGTCTTTTACCAAAAAATTACTAATGTTGTTCTATTCAACTTTAGTTAAGCGTAAAAGGTAATAAAACTCATTAAACTTTTTTTTCCGATTCACTTTTTCATGTTTAATACGAATGCACAAAAACACAAAAAAAAAAGCCACCTGCCTAGTTGCCTGAAAAGCTAGCGAATTCTAGCCTTATCGGTACCTCCTTTATTTTGTATTTACGAACTTAAATTGCATCGTTACGTCATAATTGTAATATATAAACGCCAGACTGAGATCTCAAGGCCAATGTTAATTAAATTTTTGCTCTCTCGTGGTTTAAATAAAGTTTTTAATAAACTTGACGTTTGTTGTTAACATAATATTTAAAACATACTTTTGATCTTATAACTTGATCTCGCTAAGCTGTCAGAAAAATGTTTTGCTTAAAAATTGTAATCTACGAAAAAAATAGTATTTAACACAAAAAGTATAATACAAGTAGTATTTTTTTAAATAAGTGTTATAGGTTATAATGGCTTAAGCAATCATGAGTTTTGCGGTGAAAATTGAAAGTAATAATTTCCGCTACACTGAAATCTTGGCTGCAAACAATTCTGAGTGAACTTCACGATTGAGTGCATATATTTTGTAGAATACTTTAAAATGAACTTGATTTTTGCAGTGCTAAGAGGTAAAAGGTTTATTATCAATAATGTTGAAAAGTGCATAAAAAAATTGCAATGAAAGACTTTGATTTTTTTTATTGGTTGTTATAGTTTCTTACGGAAAGTTTCTGAATCGCTAAGGCAATAAATTCTTATTTTAGTTATATATTATTACACCTGTATTGTTGAGTAGTACAGGCAGTACTAAGTCTATATTTGATTTTACAGCTTCTTGTTAAAAGAAAAGAAAGTTTTTGATTCTTTGGTTTCTGAACTTTGAAGACCGTTTGATAAAATAAAAACATGTATTGATCGTTTATTTATATTTTCAAGTCTTAATTTCTATTCGATTTTTGACATTTTTTGACAAAAATTTTTCTTAAATGTACAAATACCAGTTTTCTGACGTAACAACTTGATTTGTTTTTAGTTTAAATGAACAAGTTTTATGACGTAACGACTCAAAATAGTTATCTGACGGTAGGTCTTTTTATGGGTATCCTTTTATGGGTGTCCTAGTTGCAGCAGTTTATTTTTGCAAAAATTTGCAAAATTGTTCAATTTATATATTTAGTGACGTCATCAAAAACCACTTTTATTGTATAATTTTATGTCGAAGTGACGTATTTTTTCAACTTTTTTGAACAATTTGATTTTTAGAGTCATATAACGTATATATTCTAAACTTTTTTGTACAATTTTTTTTTCTAAATCTTTTAACGTATATTTTTTATAAAATTGTTTAATTGCTTAAAACTTATATTTTACTTTTATAACTTAAAATTCTTACTTAAACTATTTTAATGTTGAAATTTAAAAGGATATCCATTTTAGTTTGTTCAAAATATCTTGTTTTAAACTTAAATTTTACTTTTATAAATTAAAAAGCTTTTTTAAACTGTTTTAATGATGAAATTTAAAAGCATACCCATAAAAAGACTAAACACTGCTTTAAAATTTTTACGGGTATCCATTTTAGTTTGTTCAAAATATCTTGTTTTAAACTTAAATTTTGGTAAGTCTTTTTATGGGTATCCTTTTAAAATTCATTAGTAAAACAGTTTAAATAAGATTTCAAAGTAATAAAAGTAAAATTTAAGTGTAAAACAAGATATTTTGAACAAACTCAAAAGGATACCCATAAAAAGTTTCAAAGTAGTGTTTAGTCTTTTTATGGGTATCCTTTTAAAATTCATCATTAAAATAGTTTTAATAAGATTTTTAAGTTATAAAAGTAAAATTTAAGTTTAAAACAAGATATTTTGAAAAAACTAAAAATAGTACCTATAAAAAGTTTTAAAACAGTGTATAGTCTTTTTATGGGTATCCTTTTAAATTTCATCATTAAAACAGTTTAAATAAGATTTTTAAGTTATAAAAGTAAAATCTAAGTTTAAAACAAGATATTTTGAACAAACTAAAAAGGATACCTATAAAAAGTTTTAAAGCAGTGTTTAGTCTTTTAACGGGTATCTTTTTAAATTTCATCAGTAAAACAGTTTAAATATGATTTTTAATTTATAACAGAAAAATTTAAATTTAAAACAAGATATTTTGAACAAACTCAAAAGGATACCCATAAAAAGTTTCAAAGCAGTGTTTACTATTTTATAGGTATCATTTTAAGTTTCAACATTAAAATAGTTTAAATAAAATTTCTAAGTTATAAAAGTAAAATTTAAGTTATAAGAAATTAAACAATTTTATGAAAAAAATTACGTAAAAAGATTTAGAAATAAAATTGTACAAAAAAGTTTAAAAAATTACGTAATATGACTTTAAAAAATAAATGGGTAGGTCTTTTTATGTGTACCATTTTATGGGCACTATTTTATGTGTAGAATTGCTGCATTTAATTTTTGATGTGATGTCATAAAAATTATGTGTAGTATTTAGATGTTGCTGCAATTAAATTAAATTAATTAAATTAAAATACAGTCCTGACCTTATATAAATATTATGGATAGTTTTTGTAGTTTTAAATTTATAAACAAACAAATAAAAAAAAACTTGAATACACATAAACCAATAGTTTGATTTAGTTGTACAAATATTTAAATTGTATTTTGTAAACTAAAAGAAGTAGTGGCTAGACTTATTAAAAGATTATGGATAATTTTTTTTTAAGATTTAATAAAGAAAAAAAAGCTTGATTACACTTAAACCAATTATTTGATTTAATAGTATATTTATATAATTTATATTTTTTATACTACCAGAAGTAATGGCTCGGCATATTATAAATATTTTGGATATTTCTTTATTTAAGATTTTATAAACAAAATTAAATATTAACACACATAAACCAATTGTTTAATTTATAGTTGTATATATGTAATTTAAATTTAGTAAATTTATAGAAGTAGTGGTTTAGCCTTATGTGTACTATTTTATGGGCACTCTTTTATGTGTAGAATTGCTTCAATTAACTTATGTGGTTTCATTTAAATTATGGGTAGTATTTAGATGTTGCTGCAATTAAGTAAAAATAAGATACTGTCTACTTTTAAATCAAACAATTGGTTTAAGTGTATTCAAGCTTTTTTATTAAATATTACATAAAAAAACTATCCATAATCTTTTAATAAGTCTATCCACTACTTCTGTTAGTTTACAAAATACAATTTAAATAAATGTACAAATAAATCAAACTATTGGTTTATGTGTATTCAAGTTATTTTTTATTTGTTTGTTTATAAATTTAAAACTACAAAAACTATCCATAATATTTATATAAGGCTTAGAAAGTATTTTATTTTTCATTTAGTTGTAGCAACATCTAAATACTACCCATTGAATATAATTGATTGAAGCAATTCTACACATAAAATAGTGCCTATAAAATAGTACACATAAGAGCAAACCACTACTTTTATAAGTTTACTAAATATAAATCACATATATACAACTATAAATCAAACAATTGGTTTATGTGTGTTCAAGTTTTTATTTCTTTATGGGTAGATTTTTAAAAAAAATCCACCCATAATCTTTTATAAGTCTAGCCACTACTTCTGTCAGTTTACAAAATATAACTCAAATAAATGTAAAAATAAATCATACTATTGGTTTATGTTTATTCAAGTTATTTTTTATTTGTTTTTTTATGAACTTAAAACTACAAAAACTATCCATAATATTTATATAAGATCTAGACAGTATTTTATTTTTCATTTAATTTCAGCAACTTAATTGCAGCTACATCTCAATACTACCCATAATTTGAATGAAATCACATCAAATTATGGGCATAATTGATTGAAGCAATTCTACACATAAAATAGTGCCCACAATGTAGTACACATAAGGTCGAACCTCTACTCTATAAGTTTACTAAATACAAATTACGTATATACAACTATAAATCAAACAACTTTAGATTTAAATCAAACAGTTTATGTGTGTTCAAGTTTAATTTATAAATTTTGTTTATAAAATCTTAAATAAAAAAAAAAAAACAAAATTACTTATTATATGACTAGCCATTAATTCTTTTAGTATAAAAACAATAAATTACATAAATATACATATAAATCAAACAATTTGTTTAAGTGTATTTAAGTTTTTTTTTCTTTATTAAAAATTACTTAAAAAAATCTACCCATAATCTTTTATAAGTCTAGCCACTACTTCTGTCAGTTTAAAAAATATAACTCAAATAAATGTAAAAATAAATCATACTATTGGTTTATGTTTATTCAAGTTATATTTTATTTGTTTGTTTATAAACTTAAAACTACAAAAACTATCCATAATATTTATATAAGGCCTGGACAGTAATTTATTTTTCATTTAATTGCAGCAACTTAATTGCAGCAACATCTAAATACTACACATAATTTTGATGACATCACATCAAAAATTGAATGCAGCAATTCTACACATAAAATAGTGCCCACAATGTAGTACACATAAAAAGTCCTACCGAAAATAAATTGATTAAAAAAGTTGAAAAAATACGTCACGTCGACATAAAACTTTACAATTTTTAAAAAGGATACCCATAAAAGACCGACCCGTTATTTGAATTTTTTTTTAAGTGATGTCACTATTTTTCAAGGTACGTAAATCTGATACGTTAGTTATCTTTTAGTTTAAATAACTTCTGAATAATCATTGATTTTTCTTTTATCAAAAAGTTACTAATATTGTTTAGTTCAACTTTAGTTAAGCATAAAAGGTAATCATTTAAACTCTTTTTTCAAGTTCAGTGCGAATGCACAAAACACGAAAATAAATAAAACTAGAAAAACAAAACAAGCTAGCGAGTGCTAACCTCAATGGTACATCGTTTATTTCGCATTTACACAACTAAGTTGCAATATTACGTCGTAGTTGTAAAAAGCGTCACTGCGAAAACCGTTAAAACGCCAGACTGATATCTCAAGGTCGCTGTAAGTTAAAGCTTTGCACTCTAGAGTCTAGGTAAACATGTTTTCAATAAACTTGAAGTTTGTTGACAGAATGATATTTGAAAACATACCTTTGGTCTAATAACTTGATCTCGCTATGTTGTCAAAATAATGTTCTATTTAAAAGTTGTAGCCTACGAAAATAGTATTACTACATAAAAAAGTATTAAACAAGTAATTTTTTTTGAAATAAGTGTTATAGGTTATAATGGCTTAAGCAATCATGAGTGTTGCGGTAAAAGTAGAAAGTAATAATTTCCGCTACATTGAAAACTTGGCTGCAAACAATTCTGAGTGAACTTCACGACTGAGTGCATATATTTGGTAAACTACTTTAAAGGAAACTTGGTTTTTGCAGTGTTTAGAGGTAGAAGGCTAATCATTGATGATGTTGAACATTAAGTGCATTGAAAAACTAAAAAAAAAATTATTGATAATCATTTTTTTAACAAAAAAATATTAAACTGCAAGACGAATGATTTTTTATGATAAAATATTATTACACATATATTGTTTAAAATGTGTAGACAGTACAAAGTTTATAATTTGTTTTACAGCTTCCAGCTTAAAGAAAAGAAAGTTTTAGTACATTTAAGTGAAAAATTAAAAAAATAGCTTAGAAAAACATTTTTTATTTAACCAGATGTAATACAGTAGTGATTTTGTTGAAGTTTTAGCTGTTTTTTAGAATAGAAGCAGTTCATAGGTCTGGTTAACTTAGATTATCCTAACATGTGTTTAACACAAATAACTATTCGTTGAAAATTTATTAAATTAGCATAAAAGTAAATTAGCATTTATCTTGTATTTTTACAGTGTGCTTTAAATTAACTAAAAAATTTTTTTTTTACAATTTTTTATAACTCTACTTTTAGTTTCAGAGTTGATAGTTTACTGTTTTTCTTTTTAAATGCTACTTAAATGAGTATAAATAAAACATTTATAAGTTTTTCAAAAAGTTTTCTTTACTTATAAAACTATGTAAAAGAACTATTATTACACAAATTTGTTTTAACCTTTTTGAAAAATTATTATTTAAGGTGTTTCACAAAAAAATCATTATTCAATTAAAAAATAAAACAGATTTTCAAAATAAACTGATAAAATAAGTAGTATTCAAACATTTAATTTTGGTTAAAGATAGCTAAATCAAGTTACAATAAAAAAGTAACACAAAAACTTTGCCTGAACAACTTATCTAAATACTTTTAAAAAGCTAAAAAGTCTAGTCCTGGAAGTCGATTAAACAGTAGCCTTATCAGGAGTTTAAATGAAAATAGTTAGTATAATGTTTACAAGTCTATATTAATGTAACAAGTATTTCACTAAAAACTAAGTAAAAATTGAATAATAAGTTCTTCATTTAAGTACAAAAAAATGGCTAGAAAAACATTTGACTAAAAATATAAAACTAACAAAATAAAATTTTAGTTTTGTTTTTGTTCAAACTTAAATTTTTTTTTGTTGTGAAAATATCTATAAATTTCTTGTAACCCGAAATAAGATTAAAACTATATTAATTTTTCTACTACTAACTGATCTAGTTTATTAACAATTTAAGTTTTTACTTGATTTTCTTTTAAATTGAAAAAAAAGAATTGATAGTTATTTTATTTTTGTTGAAATATAATACTTTTTAGTTGACACCGTTCAGTTTTGTTTAATTTTTAAACTTTCTTTCTAAACAGGCACTAAAACGTATAACATATAACAGGTTTATTACTAAAATTATGACAGACTATTTTGAAGCTCAGCTATACTAAATTGGCTTAACTTGAACTTGTTATCCTAAACCTTTCAGTTTAATTTTATTTCAGTTTTAGAAAACCGTTACAAAAAATAAAATCATAAAGTTTTTACTTAAATATATATAATTGAGCATGTGTTTTTATTTCAGTAATGATTATTTAAAGAAGTTAATTTTCTAGAAGTTTTAAAGTATTACTTTTAAAACTGACATTAGAATAAGTTTAAAACACTACTTAAATTTTATATCGGTACAAAATTTAAAAAGTTTATCACGTTTTATTTTGTTTTTACAACATCAATTTTAATGTTATAAACATTTGTACTTAAACTAAATTACATTAAAACAAAGTAACCAAAATATCTTGATAACATACGATTTTCGAATACTAGTTTAAATAAAACTATGATTTAATTTTTTTTTTTACAATAAATACTAAAAATACTAATGTATAACACATAGTAAAAACTGATTAAGAAATATTATAGTTTAGTTTTTGTGCGGTCGTTTAATAAATAAAGTTTATTTAAACAGTCAAGATAAAAACTATAAAAAAAGTAAAAACTTTGCCATCCATCTCTTAAACCTGTGTAATGTTTACTTTTTTGTTTGCTAAAATCAATGAAGCAAATATTTGTTTTTTAGCTTTTACAGAAAAGTTAAGTGATGCTTATAAGTTCATTTTGAACTTGAAGTTGCAATACAGCTTTTGGTTCTATTTTTTGCAATTAAACATTAGGTATATGTTTTATTTATACTTTTTTGATGTCTCTAGTATACGTTCGACGAAGTTAAGCTTAAAAATACTTACATACAATTTCAGTGATTAATTGATGCGGAATATGACAATACTTCATTTAAGTTTGAAACTAAAAACTAAAATTTGAAATGCTTATATGTAGTGCATGTAATCAAAATAAGTTCATCATTTATTTCTGGATAAACTTAATTTCAATATTTAATAAAATCTATTTCATAAATTTTACTGCAGTGACTTAATAAACTGTATCAATACAGCTTTTCTAAGAGTTTTTATTTTTATAGTTGCTATAAATCTTATTTTTAACAACAATTAATACGGAAAATACTTGAAATAATCTAAGTAAAAAACTATATGTAAATTTGAACCTATAAAAAACCTAATATAGTGAACAAGAAATAAAACATTTTTCCTGGTTGTTTAATTGCGTCATATTAAATAATTTATATAAGATTATTAGGTATTTTTTGTATAAGTATCCTTTCATAAGTTTATGCTATTGCACAATAAAGGTTGCACTTCTTACAGTTTTTGATTTATTAAACATTTTATATTTTCCAAAGTCGTGAAGATTTCTATAAAGTATTTGAAGTTTTTACCTATAATAAATTTTTAACTGATAGAAAAACTTATTTTGATTAGTAAAGTTACTGGCAACCTTTTTTGTTTAGTGAATAAAATCTCTTATTATGTTTTTAAAAGTAGTTTTAAATTGTCAGTTTTATCTATACAGTTACAGTTTAACTTTTAATTCATAATTATATAAAAAAAAACAGAAATTTTTGATATCTTTACAGTTAATCAATAATTGTATTTAAAAGTTTATAATTTTTTCGAAGTTTTATTTCCTTTTTTAAGGTCAAAGTAAGAGTATTTTGCTACAACAAAAGGTTTTCTTACTGTAAATCAGTTAGCTAAACTGTAGTGCTCAGTACTTTTTGTCTAGTTTTTGTTGTTTTTAAGCTATTCCGTAAAAAGTTTTTTGTGCACTGATATAAAGTAAAACAAAAGTATGTTTTAACTTTTTTTATTAGTTACACACAGTTTTTTATTTAGTTAGTATAAAGAACAGCTTTTATAGATAATAGTTTATGTAGTCTATATTACAGTTTATTAATAAAGTTTTTAGTACTCGGACCAAGAGTTGTAACATCATTTGAAATTTTTAAACTGTTAACTGACTTAGTGTTTAGCTTTTTATATAGGCTTCTTATTTACTATAACTTCACGTTTAAAATAGCTCACCTGCAAAATTTTTATTATTATACTTAAAGTTTTGAAAATTTCAAGTTAAAATGATCATAAAATTTTGTAAGTTTCTCAAAGTTTAGAAAAAATTGTTTTTATTTACAACGACTGATTACTATAAAGTATTAAACTCGGTTTTAAACTTTTAAACTGTCTAAGTGCTTATCTAAAATTCGTTAAGTTTTTAGTTTAGTGTACAAAAAAGTTAATGAACTTTATGGTACACTTATCAATACTAAACAATTGTGTTACTTCTTAAATACATTAAAGTAAATAAGCTCGAGTTTTAGTTTTAAGTTGTCTAAAAAGGTTTCAATTTATTTGGTATTTTATTTTAATTAAGTCAAATTTTTTTTGTTTGTAAAAAGTTTTATGCAATATATTGTTGAAGTGAATAAATTTATGAAACTATATAATTTTTCTTAGACAATATAAGAGTTTGCATACTTAAAATAATATGTTTAATAAGCATAATAAAAAAAACTTAGAAACTTCATATGTTCAAACATATAAAGTATGTTAAATAAATACGAAACTGTTGATTATATTTCTTGAAAAACATACGTTTAAAAATTATTTCGTGATAACATTAAACTATTAATAAAAGTTTACAATTTTGCTTCTATGCTACTCACAAATAAAAGTTTGCAAGCTTAACAAACAAAAGTATTGAAAAATTAATAAAAACTATACAAACTTTTACTCAAGCTACAATCAGCTCTACTTTAAGCTAAAGTTAGTGAAAATATTAAAGTAACTTCTTTCTTAACAAGATTGCTTGTTTACTTTGTATCGCTTACTATTGATCTGCTTTGATATACAACATAAAATAAAAAATACTTAAAACCGAATTTTCACAACAGCTTTATATATATAATTTTAATTTTATTGTAATAAACTAACTGAAGAGCTGTTCTGTCTAACTGAACAGTGAAACATTTTGTGTTTGTAAAACTTATAATACTGTTCTTATAATACTTAAATTTAATTTACAAACTGAAATTTTTACTTCTACAGTTTTCTCAACAAGGTTAATATTCACAAAAAATAACTTACATGTATAAAAACAAATTTATAATATCAAACGTAACAATAGCACATTTTTATAATCTCTTAACAGAGTTTTTTAAATAAGTTGCTTAAATAACCAATGAGACTTTTGTTATTTCTCCTCACCAACTTCGCCGCCTCCTTCGCGACCAACCAGAACCTGCAGGTCACGTGCGAGTCGGGTCTCTCCTACCACCTCGTCGGCTCACCCCCAAACACCGTCCCTGGCAACAAGCTCGTTGCCAGGGGCAAGCAGGGTCCCAGGGGAGCCAAGGGGGAGAAGGGAGAGAAGGGAGAAATTGACCGCGACGCAAACGAGCTGCTGGCTGTGAGGATCGATGCGCTGAGCGAGAAAGTTGCCGATCAATCTGAGGCTAATAAGAGGCAGGACGAGGTGATTAAGAGGCAGGGTGAGGTAATTGATCAACAGGAGGTAAAAATTGATCAACAGGCGGGAAAAATTGATCGGCAGGCAAAGAAAATTGAGGATTTGACAGCTTTGGTGGCGGAACAGCAGGAAGTGAATAAGCAGCAGGAAAATTTTATCGAAGAACAGCTGTCCAGTAAGTTGATATGTTAACTATAAGTTGAATGGGTTTTTTTAACCAAATTAGTTTTTATGTTACCAAGTTAGGCATTCCGATATTTTGAAAACTTGTTTGAAAGTTCAGTTGATCGCGTAGTATTATTCTATACAAGCTGTCTTTAAGTTTTATAGTCTGCTTGGTTGAAATATTTAAAAATCTTATTTCATTTGTATCAAACACTTTTTGAATTTTAATACTATTGTTAAAGGTTTTTGTGTTTTGTTTCTAGTCTGACTTCAAAATTTTTTTATAAGTTTACTTAAAACTCAGACAACATAAAACTTTAAAACACGATTACAAAAGTTACAGCAATTATTTATGTTTAATTGTCATGAAAGTTCATATTAGTTTTAGCTATCAAAATAAACGTAATAAAACCAAGTTTTTTACTTACAAAATTATAATATTTATTAAGTGCATGTAATCTTATTCTAATTGCAGAATGTCACTTAGAACCAATAGAAAACAGCATTGCACCGACAGTCTTACGTCACAATGAAAATGTCACCCTCCAGTGCCGTAAAGGATTCATGCCCTCAGGTCCCCAGCAAAGATCCTGCCAAAAAGGAATCGTTCTCCCATCTCTTGAGTCACAACCTTTTGTTTGCGGTTAGCCTAATTTAACTTTGAAAAATATTTTAGCTCAGACTATAGTTAAAAGATACTATTTGTTTTTACTAAAATAGTTAGATCAGCAAATAACATCAATAGTTGTACAGTTTAAATTGCCGTTTATAGGATGTGATAGGTTTATTCTGACGCCGTACAAAGGAACCATTGAAGAAGCTCAACTGATGTGCCGAGATATTGGAGGAAAAATTATAGAAGAAACATTATCAGATCAGGGGTCGAGATACCATAGGTTTGTATTCAAAGAAAAAAATTAAAGAAATTGAGTTTAATGGTACAAGTGGTAAAAATTAGATCAATTAATAACTTGATTAAGCAGGCTTGCACTAAAAGAAAAAAAGTATAGTTTGACTTTAGTGATAAAACAAATACTTGTTATCTTTTATCTAATGTTAAATAAAAAAATCCATCAAGTACAAAACTAAATTATCAAAAACAATCACAACCGCGCAAAACGAAATCACAAACAAAGTTAACATTATTCAAACAGCCGGATAAAGCAAGTAGTAGCAACAGCTGTTAACAACGGTCATCATCCATGGGTGGGTGTGAGAGATTTTGACCGCAACGGCAAATTCAAGTTTCTAACTTCGCGGGCAGATATCGACGTGGACAATATGAACTTGTTCACTGGATGGAGTGGTTTGGATGGTGTTGCTGGTAGTACGGAGGAACGCTGTGCACATTTCAGTTCAGCAACTAGTGTTTACGATATTTCTTGTACAAACACCTACTTTGGTCTGTGCGAAGTTCCTGATTGTAATTAAAACGTTTCGAAGTGTTTTCATTCAGCATTTGTTCTTATTTATTTAAACGTGTTGTAATATATTCTGTTCACGATATTTGAATATTATTTAGATTTAAATAGAATGAAGACATTTTTTCTATTTCAGTAATTTAACATTTACATTAAACTTTTAGAGCATACTTAGTTTGCTTTTACGCAAACTAATTCATATATATTTAATCACATTCATTTTCTTTAATTTTACGCAATAAAAATCAATAACTGTGAAACTACTTTATTATTATCCATAATTTAGTTTAAAAGTTAAGAAAAACTTCAACACATCATTGCTTATATTTTTACAAAACTGTTTTATGTTAGTCAAGCTTAACTTCTGTAGATGTTTGTATAGCTAAAAAAAATTTGTATAAAAACACAAAATATTTATTTAAAACTCTTTATTAATACAATTAGTTGTATCATTAAATAAACCTCAAATTGTTATTATGACTTAAGATTTTAAACAAAAGTGTAAACAGAAATCATTATTACGGCGCCATGGCTTAGTTGGTTAAAGCGCTTGTTTAGTAAACAGGAGATCCCGAGTTCGAATCTCGATGGTGCCTTGATTTTTCTGTAGCTAAATTGATACCGCGTTATTACGTCATGTTTATAAAAATTATAGAAATGAAAAAATTGATGACAAATCGAAATTACTTAAATAAACAACATTTGTATTTATTAGTAGCAGAATTAAGTTTATGATAATGATAAAAATTAAAAAATATACATAAAAGATAAAACTTTAGCTAACTAAATATAGGGTAGTTGTAAAATTTTGCTTGTAAAATACAGGTTTTATCATAGATATGCTGTCTTCCAAAAAAATCTAATTTTACAATTGTATCACACTGATGAAATTTTTTAAAAAATATTTGTGTTGAATAAAAGACCTTGTTTGTTTTTAATAAAGTACAATAGCAGACTCATCTTCAAAACCTCTAAATTTTTTCTGTTAATAAAATCAACGACAACTGAATATCCTTATAAGTAATCGTTTAAATTGAGTCTTCTTTTTAGTAGTTCTACCTATTGTCAGAAGCTCACATTTTAAGTTTTGATTGTTAAAAAGATTATTTAGCAAGTATATGATTTTAAATTTATGGTTATTAAATGTGTTCTCGACCTTAACTTAGTTTTAAATATATTTTTAAACTATATTACAAACAAAAATAACAACAGTTAAGTTTTATTAAGACATTAATATCTTTAACGAATATAAAGAGTTGTCAAAGTTAAGTCATAGCATAACCTTGTTTTAGTTAATTATACGTTAATTGTTCTTAAAATTTACTAATAATAAAAATTTCGAGAAATTTTTATGTACTTAATCAAAATTTGTTTTACTCTTTACCTTCTTGGTTTGTGTTTTTCTTAACTAGCTTACTGTTTCACTTGTAACACTTTAGATATTAAACAGGCTACTTTAAGTTTACTTTTTTCAAAGCTACGTTTAGTTTTTACAAAAGTGTTTTTTTTTCGTTAATTTTAGTTGTTTGATTAGTTAGATGGTAGATCGATTTTTGTACTGAATATTTGTAATGTACAATATTACGTCATACTGTTTTTTGTTTTTTTGCATAACTTTTGTATCTTTGTTTAGTACAGTGCTTTTTATTTTGAATTTAACTGGCTGATGATTAAAGCTTTATGAAACATATGTACCAGAATTTTTAAAATTGCCATTTCAAAAAATTATATATATATACATAAATAGAAAATAAGGTGATTATTTAAACTTAATTACTTTCTACAGAGCCCACTTGAAGGGATTTTAAATAATTTATTAGGAAAAAGTGATTTCAAAAAATTCAAGAACTTAAGCTGTTTGTTTAGTTAGATGTAAAATGAATTTTTGCACCGAACATTTTAAATGTACAATATTCAATTCTTACGTCATATTGTTTTTTATTTTTTGTATAACTTTTGTATCTTTGTTTACCAAAGTGCTTTTTATTTTAAATTAAACCAGCTAAAGATTAAAGACAATCTTTTTTTTGTCTTTATGAACCGTACGTTCCGAAATTTCTAAAATCGGGTTAAAATTATATATACACATATGTATAATCTAAAGGTATACGTTTAATATTAAACTTAAACTTAAAAATTCAAAGGGATTCTAAAGCAGTTACCCGTTTTAAGAGTCCAGCTGTTTATTAAATAAATGAAATTATATAATACTAGTTAGTTAAAAAAACTAGTCGAAAACAAGAATTTTAGAAGTTAAAATAAACATAATAACAGAAGTCACCAAAAATTAGTAGTTTTTGTTTTTAAATTGACTTTTGTTTTTTTTTTTAAGTCAAGTAGCATTTAGAAAATTTAAGGTTTAAATGACACTTATATTTGTAAAGTCAATAAAGATTAAAAAAGTTTCCAGTTTTGTTTGTTGTAACTTATCGAAAAGTCTTTGTAAAAAAATTCTGCATGAAAGTACTCAGTTGAATTGGCAAGTAAGATGACACAATTGTATAAAACCAAAATGACATCGTCCTTTGCCACTTTGGTTTCTTAACTGAGATTTTTCAAGAGATTTTACTTGTGTCTGTACAAATTGAGAACATTAATTATTTTTGTTAAACTTAAACTAAACTAAACTGTTAGAACTCAAAATCTTGTATATTTTCAGTTTGATTAAAGTTTTAGCAAAGTATTTGTATTGCAGAAAAGTTGTTAAAATGATTTTATTGATAATAGAATTCTAGTGCATCCGGAGGCTTGAAATGCTATAGTTTTTAATCTAAAAGATGGGCGTAATCGCAGTTTTTAGATTTAAAACCGCAATACTTAAATAAAATTCGTTCATATCCAGCTCAGTTTAAAAAAATTTAGATAAAAGTTATACTATTATTAGTTTAACTTTTGTTCTTTAAACATATTCATAGTCAAAGTAATCTTTTGTTAAACTATAGTGTTTATAAGCCTTGTTTTTTGCTTTTTATTAGTTGTTGTACAATCTAAATACTAAATATTCTAAGTTCAAAAAAATCATAAAACTTCAAACCGCAAAAAATGCAAAATCTTGTTTGTAGTTCTAGCTATTTTGGTCTCTCTAAAAAAAGGAGAAAAAAAGTTATAAAACTTGTAAATGCTATGGTTGTTTACATTTATATGCGTCCAATACTGTGAAGTGCGATTTAGCTAAGTCTTTGTCTAAGCTTAGTTTAACGTCATTTAATATTGTTTATTTAACAATAAAATCGCCCAAAAAATTTGGTCTAAGGACCTGGTGTACAAAAAAACCTTTCGGTTATCGAGTCGTGCTTCACTTTATTTAAAAATTCTTACTGTACAATTACTTAAAGATATCAATTAGAAGATAAATATATAACTATTTGAACTAGTTTATACTTAAGTCTATAAGGACATTAAAACTTCAGATAAACTTTTAAAATATAGGCCAATACATTGTTAAATTCAGATAATATTTCTAATACATTGTTAATTTAAAACTTTATTTAAAAAACGGCTAAGTTTTATCCAAAAATTTTAATATATTTGTATATCATTTATTTTTTTTTCATTCGTGAATAATAACTTTGTTAATCTCAATACTAACTTTTAGTTAAAAGTATTAACAGGCTCCGAGCGTATTTCTGTGGTACAAACTTTTTTTTTGTATATACAGTCTTAATGATTAGTATAAAATCATTTATTAACATAGTGTTATGTACTTACAAAAATTTTATCTTGTTAATTATTTACAAGAAAAACAACAAAACCGTTATATTTATTTTAAGTATTTTTAAAGAAACTTATATTCTATAATGTTTCAAACTTTATCTTTACTATGACACTTAGCAGATTAAAAAAAAAACAACCCACTGTCACTGTTATAGGCCAAAACTTGATAACTAATTTAAATTCTTTTGTACAACAATAAGGCACCACCATTTTTTGACCGTTTAGTATAAATTTAACCTTAAAATTAAACTTAAAATAAATATTCACTTAGAGTTTACCTGCAACAAATAAATAACTCATGAGCTTAAGGCTTATAAATTTATATTGCTGTTTATTTGAATGTTACTAGTATAGTAGTTTGATAGTTTTATTTTTTTGCTGCCAAAAATACTTGCTAAAAACTTTTTCCATTTTGCAAAAAAGACAATTTGTTTTGAATTATTTACGCTTAAATGATTACTGTTTAGCTTGTGTTTACTAACTACCAAATTCAATTTTAAATTTAACTGCTGAGAAACTTTAGTGCACTAAAAGAGAATACAAATGCTCACAATTATGGTCAATTTTTTATAGAGTAAACAATTTTAGTCATTGTGGTACACTCTAATATTAATTTTTTTTCTAAAAACTTTATTAAAAAAAAGCTTCTATTTGAACTATGTGCTGAAAATGCTTTTAGTAAAATTTATTGTTTTTAAGAAATGTGGGTGTTTTCAATTAGTAAAAATTTTTTATATGGTAAAATTTTGTGAATAATGACTAGAAATTTACTGGAGTATCAAAAATAATTACTTGAAAACTTGTAAAGATTAAATGTTTCTCTATCTTAGTCTTATTGCAAAATAAGAACTGCCATGCACATTTTTAGGACTTAGAGCTATAATATTTTTAATGTGGTTATCTGTAGTTAAGTTTGGAACTATATTTCAAAAGGATATAAATGGGTTTGAAAGTCTAATAAGTTATGATAAAAAGTAATAAAATAACTATCAAAGTCATAAGTCCTAAAATTGATACTAAAACTTACAACCTTTTAGTTCTATATCTAGCTTTGATTGAAAATCCTTTTAATGTACTATAAAAACTAACTTCTGTTTTTAACTTAAATTTAGGGATGCCAAAATTAACAAGAAGTTAGCAGTATGAAAGTATAAGTATATAAGCGTATTACATAATTTTTTAGAGCAATTTTCTTGCAAACGTTTAAGTACTTTTTATTTATTTTTAAGATCTAAAAATTTACTTATGGCTTCTTCAGAGTCTAAACTTGCGGTAGGATGTATTTTTGACGATTTAAAGATTTTTAGTAATTATAAAAACACTTAAAAAAAAAAAAACAACTCATACAACTGATTTGCGTAGGCTAATCGAATGAATTTTGGTTTTTGCAATTTTCTTGCAAACTTTCAAGTACTTTATATTTATTTTTAAGATCTAAAAATTAACTTATGGCTTCTTCAGAGTCTAAACTTGCGGTAGGATGTATTTTTGACGATTTAAAGATTTTTAGTAATTATAAAAACACTTAAAAAAAAAACAACTCATACAACTGATTTGCGTAGGCTAATCGAATGAATTTTGGTTTTTGCAATTTTCTTGCAAACTTTCAAGTACTTTATATTTATTTTTAAGATCTAAAAATTTACTTATGGCTTCTTCAGAGTCTAAACTTGCGGTAGGATGTATTTTTGACGATTTAAAGATTTTTAGTAATTATAAAAACACTTAAAAAAAAAAACAACTCATACAACTGATTTGCGTAGGCTAATCGAATGAATTTTGGTTTTTGCAATTTTCTTGCAAACTTTCAAGTACTTTATATTTATTTTTAAGATCTAAAAATTTATTTTTGGCTTCTTCAGAGTCTAAACTTGCGATAGGATGTATTTTTGACGATTTAAAGATTTTTAGTAATTATAAAAACACTTAAAAAAAAAAAAACAACTCATACAACTGATTTGCGTAGGCTAATCGAATGAATTTTGGTTTTTGCAATTTTCTTGCAAACTTTCAAGTACTTTATATTTATTTTTAAGATCTAAAAATTTACTTATGGCTTCTTCAGAGTCTAAACTTGCGGTAGGATGTATTTTTGACGATTTAAAGATTTTTAGTAATTATAAAAACACTTAAAAAAAAAAACAACTCATACAACTGATTTGCGTAGGCTAATCGAATGAATTTTGGTTTTTGCAATTTTCTTGCAAACTTTCAAGTACTTTATATTTATTTTTAAGATCTAAAAATTTACTTATGGCTTCTTCAGAGTCTAAACTTGCGGTAGGATGTATTTTTGACGATTTAAAGATTTTTAGTAATTATAAAAACACTTAAAAAAAAAAACAACTCATACAACTGATTTGCGTAGGCTAATCGAATGAATTTTGGTTTTTGCAATTTTCTTGCAAACTTTCAAGTACTTTATATTTATTTTTAAGATCTAAAAATTTACTTATGGCTTCTTCAGAGTCTAAACTTGCGGTAGGATGTATTTTTGACGATTTAAAGATTTTTAGTAATTATAAAAACACTTAAAAAAAAAACAACTCATACAACTAATTTGCGTAGGCTAATCGAATGAATTTTGGTTTTTGCAATTTTCTTGCAAACTTTCAAGTACTTTATATTAATTTTTTTTTATTTTTATACAGGTTTCAAACTTTCTTAGTCATCTGTTCTATCTTATCTGTGTACTTCAAGTATTTGTTTCTTTATCAACAAAAAATAGTTTTTTATTGTATGTAATGTGGTTATATTTTTAAAAAGAATTTTAAAAATTATTTTTTATAATAAAGTTGTACTAAGATTTAAATATAACAGTGACATGTTTCGTTTTGAAATATAATACTACTATTGTGTTGCATGTAAAATATGTTACATTTTTTGTCTACTAACAATAGTTTAGTAGTTACGATTTCGTTTTGCGATAATATTTTTTTTATGGTAGTTCTAAAATGTCTTTGTATTTAGAACGCACGTTAGAAAAAACGAAGAGTTGTTAAAAACGGTGAACACTTTCAAAGCCGTATCGATAAAACATAACAAGCAAACAGACGGAATAAGCTGTGGAGTTTATGTCATTGAGGTATTACTGATAAAATTATTAAAATACTAGTAAAGAGATAAGTTTATGACTGCGTTTGATATATTTTGGTGAATTAATCGTCAAAAATACATCCTACCGCAAGTTTAGACTCTGAAGAAGCCATAAGTAAATTTTTAGATCTTAAAAATAAATATAAAGTACTTGAAAGTTTGCAAGAAAATTGCAAAAACCAAAATTCATTCGATTAGCCTACGCAAATCAGTTGTATGAGTTGTTTTTTTTTTAAGTGTTTTTATAATTACTAAAAATCTTTAAATCGTCAAAAATACATCCTACCGCAAGTTTAGACTCTGAAGAAGCCATAAGTTAATTTTTAGATCTTAAAAATAAATATAAAGTACTTGAAAGTTTGCAAGAAAATTGCAAAAACCAAAATTCATTCGATTAGCCTACGCAAATCAGTTGTATGAGTTGTTTTTTTTTTTAAGTGTTTTTATAATTACTAAAAATCTTTAAATCGTCAAAAATACATCCTACCGCAAGTTTAGACTCTGAAGAAGCCATAAGTAAATTTTTAGATCTTAAAAATAAATATAAAGTACTTGAAAGTTTGCAAGAAAATTGCAAAAACCAAAATTCATTCGATTAGCCTACGCAAATCAGTTGTATGAGTTGTTTTTTTTTTAAGTGTTTTTATAATTACTAAAAATCTTTAAATCGTCAAAAATACATCCTACCGCAAGTTTAGACTCTGAAGAAGCCATAAGTAAATTTTTAGATCTTAAAAATAAATATAAAGTACTTGAAAGTTTGCAAGAAAATTGCAAAAACCAAAATTCATTCAATTAGCCTACGCAAATCAGTTGTATGAGTTGTTTTTTTTTTAAGTGTTTTTATAATTACTAAAAATCTTTAAATCGTCAAAAATACATCCTACCGCAAGTTTAGACTCTGAAGAAGCCATAAGTAAATTTTTAGATCTTAAAAATAAATAAAAAGTACTTAAACGTTTGCAAGAAAATTGCTCTAAAAAATTATGTAATACGCTTATATACTTATACTTTCATACTGCTAACTTCTTGTTAATGATGCCAAAAAACTTTGAATCCTTGAAAAATCTGGAATTTGATACTTTCTGCAGGAAAACCTAGAATTTAAGAAATTTTGAAAAAAAACCTAGAATTCTGTACAAAAATCACAAAAAAACTTTGAATTTTAAACAATTTTTACATGTTAAGTGATGAAATTTTGATTGACAAACAATATATCATATAGATAAAGTATTTTTGTTATCATTAATTTTTTTGAATTAAATAACATATTTAAAATAGATTTACAGTTTTTCATTAACGTTGTTATACTATTTGATACAGTTTTATACTATAAACATAACTTTATAGTAAAAATAGATGCAAAAACTTGTACATTTAAAACCTAGAAGAAATTCAAAAAACCTGGAAGAACTTTATTAAATATCTTTGGTAACCCTGTAAACTGTCATTAATATACATAAAAAGGACCATTGTTTTCCTGGAATTATTTTTCAGGAAGTCTTCTAAAAATTGAGAAACTCATTACAACTCCAGTTTAAGTGAATTTGTAATAATAAAACTAGTGACCTCAGTAAAGTTTGTTGTAAATTAATCACCATTGATAACTTAATTACGTTATAAATGACTTTTAATTTATTTTTATTAACTGATAACATTAAAAATACTAAACTTGATTAATGAATCTATTGCTGTACTTAACATAATTTCTGTTTTATATCCTATGTTTAATTTAAACTCTGAATCAAACTTTGAAGTATCAAGTATTATATATATGATTTACTAGTAGTTCATCTAGTTTGTACTGATTTTAGGTAATAAAGGCTGTCTTATCTTGTTACAGTACAAATTCTTACAAGGATATCTATTTTTTAAGGTCATGGATTGTTGAAAGGTTGAAACTTTACTTGAAAAAATTTGGAATTTGACATTTAAGGAAAAATAAACAGGAATAAAATGATAAAAAGTTCAGAACAAAGTTTATTACTTCTTTTATTAGTAAATCATGTTTTTCACAATTTGATCTTATTTTATAGAGTTTAAACTAAGCTACAAAATACTTTTTACATACTTTGAAATTCTAAATAGTTTTTGGAACATAGCCGGTCAAAGCTGGAGACTACAATAGGTTCCTCATGGGAGGCGCACACTAAATGGCAAATAACTAGAAATAACTAAAATACTCTCTCATCCTACATTTTTTGAGACAGCTACCCCAAACTTTCAGGAAATGTTCCTTGAAATATGTAGAAAATTCTGTCAGAACAGAAATAAAAAATTAAAACAAAAACATTTTATGATAAAAAAAAACTGTATTTATTTCAAAAAATGTAGGAGAAGATAGATTTTTAGTGAAATAGTCTTTTTTTGCAGTTTTTGTTTGTGCTTCCCACATGTAAGCTATTGTTGCCTCCAACTTTGACCTGCTATATCTCAAAAACTATTTTGAGTTTTCAAAATCAGTAAAAAGCATCTTGTAGCTTAGTTAAATCTCTATAAAATAAGATCAAATTGTGAAAAAAGGTAACTCCCCTATGTCCTTTATTACTTTTGTTAGCAACTAATTATTAAATTAAACTTTGAGTAAGTAAACAGTTAGACTCAACAGAAAATATTCATTTGATACCAATCAGCATAATTAAGCAAAATTAGTAAGAGGTAGATTGACATTTTATAATTACATAGTAATAAATAAATTAATTAGTAATTTTACTACAATGAGCAAATGTATTAATATAAAAATAAAACAAACAGTAAATATGATAAAATAAGAGACAAGCAACAATCATAACAACTTCTAAAGAATAGAATAATAAACTTATTCTTACTTGCATAAATTAGGTTTAAATGTTTTTTTTTTAAAGATTCTAAAACACTTGGATGATTATCATTACATGCTTTACTTATAATTGGAAAGCTACTTTCTATATAGTTTTTTGAACAATCAGAATTGTTTAATAAGTGTTTGGCAATCGCCAATGACCTGTTAGATGGTCTTTTCAAACCCGTATTCATCCAACTTCTAAAGGATTTTGAAACATGAGATTCCATATTAGAAGAAACCAACATGTTTCAAAATCTCGTAGAAGTTTGATGGACACTGGTTTGAAAAAACCATTAAACAATTCTGATTGTGCAATGTTTAATGTTGAGTTTATATAAAGATTTTTTTAATCTCAACATTGGAACATTGATATATTCTATATTTTTATATATACATATAATCTTAGTACTCTTACTTGATGTAAAAAAAAACTCTGACCAGTGGTTTCCATTGTGACAAAAGGCACCCCCAATAAAACTCTAACGTAGATATTGTTAACCTCAAACTTTAGTATTTGTTGATATGTTCTTTCATCAACCTTATTATTAATTTGATTAAAGATATTAAAGATAAAGAACCCTTTAGTTAAATTTGGGGTTATTTAAAGAAATTTTTTTTGTGTAAAAATTCTTATATTATATTACTAACAACCAATGATTTTGTTTACATTTAGTAATAAAAATAAGTATTTTTTTTTTGAACTAGTTGAAACTAGTGTAAAAATATGTACTTGATATTAACTCATTTTAAGTAATCTATAAATAATTTATTGATAGTAAATTTTTGGACAATCTAGCTATCTGCCTATTATTGACACCAGCTTTTTACTTACTGTGCTTGAGATTTTTTTAAGCACATTTTTAAAATTTAATAGTTACTTTATTATGTTTTTTACTTTAAAAATATATTTATTGCTTTTTTTGGTAATTTTTACTTTTATAGTTAACTCAAACCAACTTTAAAACATTGTTATCACAGAACAAAAGCTTTTCACTAAATAAAATGTCAGACACTTTTGATATAGATATTGGTGAGGAAATGGTTAGCAAAACTTCTGACAAAAATTACAGGTTAGAATAACAATGTGTTGCTGTTTAATTTAGTATATAGTGTTTATCTTTTACTTGAAAACTTTTTGTATGGGTAGTCAAAAAGTTAAATAAATTTATTTTTCAGGTTTTACATTTTTGCTCAAAGTCATTTTCTTGGGTTTTTTTTTTTAATCAACATTCTTTCCAGTTTTATGTTTAATGTTTGTTTAATGAAAACAACAAATAAATTTTTCAATTTTTTTGTTTGTTATGTAAGTTTTTTTTTGTTTATTCCCACAAATAAAATAAAAAAATAATGTTTTTAGACTAGACTTTTGAAAAAGAGTTGCACTTGTTTATTTTGTGGAATTAAGAACAAAATTGCTTGAACTCAATGAGTACTATAAAATAAACTTAAGAAATTGCTTATTTCTTAGCTTTAATGTTTGAAATTCATATTCAGGGATACCACGAAAGTCATAAAATTTGGTATACTCATGAAAAATTATTAACTGAATTTTGCTAATGTTTTCAAAAGAAAAGTTATTGAACTTATTTTTTAAGGTCTAATTGAATTTTTTGAATAAACTAACATCTTCTATGGTTTCACTTGTGTATTTACTATGTGGTAGAAATACAAATATTTTGCTTTTAGAACTTTTTATTGCATATACATTGATCATACATAGATGGTTCAAATTGTGCAATTGAAGTTATATGATTCCAGCTAAAAAACTGTTGTTTTAACCTGTATAGAATCAAGATTGAAAATTTTATATAATTTTAAGTCTTTGTTTATGTATTTTATTAAAGTATTTGTTTTAGTTAATATTTGATCAAAAAGTCAAGAAAATTCAAAAAGAATAATCAGGAAATTAAATTTAATTTTCAGCTTGATCTGTGGCAACCCTGCTTACTGTTTTAAAGGCAAATTTTATGACTCTTAGTTTACTTAAACTCATAGTTTAAACATTTTAACTAAATACTTTTGATAATATAAATTCAACATTTTGTTTACTTACTACTGAGATTATTTTATTTAAAATTTATTAGTAATTAACAAACAATAATAATTTACTTACTTTTTTTTTAATTGTTAGACTTCTATAGCAGCAAGTAAAACTATAACTAAATTGTGATTTTTCATTTTTTGTTTCAACTCAGCCCAGTTTTTAAGCTTCAAAGTATAACAAACTTGTTATGTTAAGTTTATAATTGAAGGCCCAATTTAAAGGCAACATATAAATATTAAAGTTTCAAATCATTATCTCCTACTTTTTATTATGTAAAGTTCGAACTACATTATTAAAATTATCAAAACTAGACATTTTAATTAGTCCCACTATTTTTATTGCACCTTAATGTGTTCATTAAGGTGCTTACAGATTTGAAATTTCGAGTTTTAAGCTGAAAAAAAACTATTTTGGAAATATCACAATAAACCATTGTGCAAAACTTTAGTTGTTTAGAAAAAGTTCTTTACTGATGTGAGTTTTAAGTTTCTAGAAAAAACCCAATGTAGACTATATGCAATTCAAAAAATGCAACCTTGAAGTTTTAGCTGAAAATTGTTTTTTATGATCAATTATCGCAAAAACAAATGCAGAAATTAAGAAGAAGATTTGAAGAAAGTTTCATGGGTGCACGTTTTTGATTTTATGAAGATTTTATTTATTACTTTTTGAGTTTAAATTTTTTTTCAAAAAATCAAGAAGTTTTTTCATGAAACTTTCTTTGAATCTTAATTTTGCTTAATGTGTTTTGTGATAATTGCTGTAACAAAATCAATTCTCAGCTAAAAAATTCAAGGTTGCATTTTTTTGGTTCCATAAATTTTATGTTGAGGTTGTTTTCAGAAAGCAAAAATTCACATCAGTGAAAGTTTTTTTTTGATCAGCTAAAATTTTGTACGAACTGCTTTTCTGATGTTTCGAAAATATAGAAGTTTTTCTACTTGTAAACCTCAAAGGTTGCATTTTGTTTATATATGTATTTGTAGATGAGTTTTAATAATAAAATTTATAATACATAAAAAAGTTAATATCATCATACTTGACAGATTTTACATGTTGATGTTGATTGAAAGTCAGTTTACATATAAATTTAAAGTTTTATAAATATTAGTTATATAGATTTTGAAAAGTATTTTTTTACAGTAATTTCTGTAGTGATTTGCTCAAGAAACTTTGTTTAACCATAATTATTTTAAACAAGTAACTGTTTATTTTTAGGCAGGTTTTTAAAGTACCATAAAAGTACTAATTAAAAAATATTGTTGCAAACTTCTATTAAAACAAAATAAATCTTTTATGTTTCATTTACTTCAATCCACTTTATTCAATTTCAAATTTACTTTTTAAAAACTACAAGTTTCTATACATACCTAAATAAAATTACTTTTACCAGGATTAACACAATAATGTAATAACAATAAAAGTTGTCTTAGACTTTTACAGTCAAAAATAATACTAAACTTCAGACAATTTTAATCTTCTAAGTTTTGTAACTTGCAACTGTTTTTTATTTAAAAGAATTGTGACAAATTTCATTTTAAGCTTATTTTTAATATTTTCCAAACAATTGGTTAACTGAAGCATATGAAATTGAATATAAACTATTTACAAATGTTCAAAATAATCAACTGTCAGTATTATTTGCTACCAGGACTCCAATAAATTAAATCATTTTCAAGTTTTTTCACCAGTTTTGACATGATAAACTTACTCATCTTTTATTTTTTTAACTTTTTTTTATCCATTTTTATTAATTTGGACGTTATTTAAAAAGATATTGATTTGACAACCAGGTTTAAGACTGAGATTATTTCACTTTTTTTTTTTTTTTCAAATAATGCAATTGTTTTTGTAATCTATTTTTTTATGTACTTTAATGGACCCCGTTGAAGATGTTTGAAAAAAATTTAAGTTGAACTTACAACATTTTTTTTTATATTCTTAAATAATAATAAAAAATTTCCCAAAATTAATTTAGTTATTAAATATATAACTTTGCATTTTGATCACCTGATTCGACACAATAAACTTAGTTATTATTATTCTGTAAACCTATTTATTAATATTTTAAAACAATTTTTTTATGTACTTGAACATAAGCTATTTTGAAATTTTAAATTGATACAAGTCAAACACCTGTTTGTCATAAATTGAAAGAACACATGGATTTCTTTTAAATATATTTTTAATTATTACCAGATTCAACACAACAATGAGCACCAGTCAGAAATTAAAAAAGTAGCTTTCATTTGAAGTAAAAAAGACTATGTCTATATTATTTTCACATAACAAAAAGTTTTTTCCAACAATCAAGTTTTAAACTTTCAATATAAGTGTATGGGGGCACCTTGATTTAAGTGTAGATCTTATTTTTAAAAGTTTTGTCTGAGCTATCAGACATTTTTAACTGCTTGAACAAATTAAAGTAATTTTTTAGATATAAGCAATCAAAGTTTATCTGCTCAATAGGTTCATAATAGAAGTCGTAAACCAAACACGCAAAAAAAGACAATTTCACTAAAAATATATCTCCTCCTTCATTTTTAATTAATTTTCTTCAAATTTTCTCAGAAAGTTTATTACTTATATTTAAAACAACTCAATGCAGGATTTTTTTTTCATTGTGAAAAGTAAAATTTTATTAATATAAATGACCATCTTTTTCTTTTTTAGTCAAAATTAATATTTTTCAATAATTTTAAATGACAACAATCACATTATTTTAAACTATCAAAGGAGAGTTTCTTGAAAATTTAACGTCTTTAGCTAAAAAAATGAAAGAGAAAATAGATTTTTAGTGATTTTTTAAATTCTGAGAACATTGACCCTGAGAAATTTGCGGTCCATAAGTTTGTATCAGAAACTTCTAACAAAAATTTAAATGACTCAAAAGTTGAATAAGGTTTTTTAATTCTTTAAAAATTGGCATGTAGTTTGTACTTGTTGCTTTCGTACAAGAGACAATGTTGTTTTTTGTAAAAAAAAGTGTCAGACCCTCCTATGCCCTTTACTTATTCTAAAACAATAAAAAGCATTTGACAGAAGTTAAACTGTAAACTTTTGAATCGAGTTATTAAATTAATGTTATTTTCTCCATTAGATTCGACTTGATAATGGGGACTATTGAGGACATTGTGATAAGCAACAAGTTTCAGCAGCTACAGGAGGACTTCATGGAGAAGCACTGCATGGAATTCGAAGATTGTGAGGAAAACAAGTTGCAGTACACGGGAATATTCCAGGAATACTGCCAAGTTATTGAAAAGTAAGAAATTAATTAATGTACCATAAAAAATGCGAAGTTATTAACAAGTAAAAAGTTAATTAATATTCCATTAATACTGACAAGTTATTGGAAAGTAAGAAATTTAATTAATATAACATAAATACTGACAAGTTATTGAAAAGTAAAAAAAAATAATTAATATTCAATAAATGCTGCAAAGTTAGTAAAAAGTAAAAAAAATAATTAATATATCATAAATATTGCCAAGTTATTGAAAAATTATAAATTTAATTAATATTCAATAAAAACTGACATGTTATTGAGAAGGGAGAAATTAAATTAATATTCCAGAAATACTGCCAAGTTATTAAAAATTTAGAAATTTAATGATATTCCATAATTACTGACAAGTTATTGGAAAGTAAGAAATTAAATTAATATCCCAGGAATATTGACAAGTTATTAAAAGATAAGAAAGTAATTAATATTCAATAAATACTGCCGAGTTATTGAAAAGGAAGAAATTGAATTAATATAACATAAATATTGCCAAGTTATTGAAAAGTAAGAAATTAGTTGATATAACTTTAGTATAGATGAGTTTGTGTGAAATTAAATTATTTAATACCGGGAATATTGGCAAGTTGTTAAAAAGTTAATGATATATTAAATTCTTTTAGTATTTTAAAAAGTAATCAAGTAATTGAACATAAAAAATTAAATTGAGTTATTTTCCACGTATACCGTCAAGTTACTTGAAAGTTAGTATGAAACTAAACTAGTTGATGTACAAAAATATTGCACATTTTTCAAAAAATATAAACTACAAAAAGTGAAATTAAGTAAGTTAATGTTTTAAATTAAATTATAAACAATAAATTAGTTAACTGAAAGTATGGTTTTGTTATTGAAAAGCTTGTTTTGAAAAAAAAAAGAATATTTTAATATTTGAAATTGAAAAATAATAACATAAAACATTGTTGGATAGTTAAAAATCCTCATTAAAGTTTATTTTTAAATGTCAAGCATTGAAATGGTAGTTTTTAATAAAAATATACATGAGCTTATTTGTTTTGTTTTTGAATTTGAAAATAATAACAATTGATATTAAAGCATTGTGTTGTTATAAAATTTCTAAGAATACTTAAAAATATATAAAATTGTTATTGATAAATCAAATTTTGAACTTAATTTCTAAAGCTGTAAACTTATTTAATTTTGGAATATAATATTGTAAATTTACTAAATAAAATTTATTTTTAAATGAAAGCATGATTTTATTAAAAGTTAAATGAAAACAGATGATATGTTTAACATATCTCGCTTAATTTTTTTCTTTCAAGTTTATGCCAAATAAAGTAGCTTTACAAAACAAGTATATTATTTTTGTATATTTCAATTAGTATCGAATTATTAAAAAGTTGTTAGTCATAAAAATACTAACTTATAAATTCTTACAAAACTGATTTTATTGAAACATTTTAATCAAAAATATTTCTAAACTGTTATTTGCTTTTTCAAAAACGATTACAAAAAAGTGTATAACACTAGCACTAATTACAATTTTTGAACACTACACATAAATTAGTTTTTGTTTTGTTTAGTGCATGCAGTTCAATTTGTTGTGCAAGTTTACATGCAAAGGGTTTATGTCAGCTTCTAATAATTCGTACAGTTTAATTTCAGAGTATTACCAACACGTTTAACAATTACAACGCATGAAAATAATCCAAAACAAATTCGTTACTTTCTTTCAGAAAGTGATGCAATTTTGGATTCCTTAGCAAATAAATTTACAAATGTTTTCTGAGTGATATTTTGATAAACTATGTAAAAAATTCACGAAACATACAAGGCATCTGTAAGGCATGTTGGGAAACTGTTAAAATATTATACACACTATGATGTTTGCTACTTTTTGTGAAAATTGTTTGTGTTGTTTTTGCCGATGCGATAAACGATAAAAATGTTGCCTTTGAGTGTAAAAGCGTTTTATTCTTTTGTGATATAACTATTTCCTTGACTTTATTAATGAGCTTTTGTTTTTGTAAAGTTTTAACTTGTTTTATTTATACTACATACTTTTTTAGCTCGTTATTATGTTTTGTTTTTTTAGCTAGTTGAAACATTGTTTTTTAAATTAATGATGAAATACAATGTCAATTTGGAAGTTTTAGAACCGTTTTATTTTCAAAACAAATATAAAAATGACAGATAGTAAACACACTTAATCAACTAAATTATTCCTATGTACTGTTGACATAAGTTCACAATAAACACTTGAAATTGTGTAATGCTTATTTCCTCGATTAATATAAATAACAACAATTAAAATAGATCTCGTTGCTCATATATTTTTAATGCTGTTTGAAATATATCATGCTAGGCTTGATCTTAAGTAGCTTTGTTATCATTGTATATAACTTGATCAAAGTGATTGTGGTATAAAGTTTCTCATTTGAATAAATTTTTTTTTATGCCTGCAAACCTATTTCATTTAAACTTTAGCTATTTTCAGTGTGTTAAGCAGGGTTGCCACTCGGTCAGGAAAAGTCAGGAAATCAGGAAAAGTCAGGAAAAATTTTAAAAATTGACAAAAGTCAGGAAAAAATGGGGGGTTTTGAAAAAAAGTCAGGAAAAGTCAGGAAATTTGATAAAATTAAAAAAAAGTCAGTTTAAATTTACAAAATTCCTTGTTTTCCAAAGCCTTCAAATGGTAAAAATTAATTAAAAGTCTTTTAAAGTCAGAAAAAAATTACAAAATTTTCCTAGAAATTTACAAAAATATTTATTTTTTTTTCCAATGCCTTCACCTGGTATAAATTAGTAAAATATCCTTTATAAAACTGCAAAAATTTTCTATTAAATTATTGAACAAGTACCCTACTTGAACAAGCAGATTTTGTAAGCTTTTTAGTATTGATGATCTTTAGCAAGGACATTTCCATAGTGAAACAGTGATATATACACAAAAGTTTATCAAGCATATTTTTAGAATCAAAGTGTTTTTTGTTCAAATAATTGAGTTCTTTATAACTAAGCAGTTAGTTTAGTATTTCATGTAACAAGTTAATGTGTATACTTTACCTCTTTATAATTTTTTCAAAGTTATTTAAGTTTATAAATTGAGTTATAAGAGAGGTATATGCCAAGATTAAATTTACTTATTATGTGTATTTTTTGTAGAGTAACTTAAGTTTTTAAAGTAAATAAGAGTATATTTATTTGATACAAATTTTATACTAAATGATAAGAGGAAATATTTTATACAACAGATATATAGTTTATAGCAAAAGATGTTTACATGATTTTATCTGCCAATTAATTGCTAATAACAATTTTTTTTTTCATTCAAACAGTTTATTGTGCAATGCTTTCAAAATTTAACTAATTTCCTTGTCAAAGCAAAATAAATACTCACAAAAATTAATCAAACAAAATACGAGTAAACTAAAGAAGCAATCACTATAAAACTAATCAGACTAATCATAAAAACTAAAATAGATAATTATAACAAAAATAAACTATTTAAAAATGTTATGTGTAATTCTAGATCCTTTATCAGGACCTAGTTGGAGGTTAAGTTTAGGTTTAGTTTTTTTTAATCATAATAGCCTTTACTGCAAGTAAAACATTTCTATTTTTACAAAATTTAATTACCTCAAATCAATTAAAAATATCATTATGATTCTGACAGATTCTATATTGTTCTGCACTATTTGTGGGTTTTGTATGTTCTTTAATTCTGTCGAACAGTTGTCGCTCCGTTTTTCAAATTTATTGGGTGTCAAGGCCACCTGGACATTGAAACTTATAAACGATGCAATTTCTGTAGAGTTTGTTGATCTTTTCTTCAATGAAAATTGGTTTCCAACTTTAGATGTTCTGAAAGCTACTTTGATATTAATTCCAACTGTTTCCAAATTTTTTCATATTTCTGCTAAATTTTCTGAAACCTTTTTTATATAAGGAACTGTTAAATACTGTTGTTTAGGAATTTGTGGCTTATCTTCTAATTTTTAAAGTTTTTCTATTTCATTGTTTATGAAATTAATCGGATAACCGTTTCTCAAAAGAAGATTCTTTATTCTATTTGTTTCTAGGTTCTGTAGTTCTTCTGACCTTAATCTTTTGTTTCTGATGAACAATTGTCTAATCAAGTTTTTCTTCCATGATTGCGGGGTACAAGAGAGAAAATTTAATATCACATCTGTGTTTGATGGTTTCTTGTAAATTGAGGTAGTAAATCTGTTCTCTTCCAGCTTAACACTTATGTCAAAAAAAGGAAGTTTATTTGATGTACTTGTTTCCATTGTGAAAACAAGATCTTGATGTAGAGTACTTAATTTTTGATTGAATTCATTTGCCATTTCTTCATTTGAGAAGATAGTAAAAATGTCGTCCACATATCTCGTGTACATTTTAGGTTGAATTTCATTTAGAAGACCTGTTTCTAATTTGCAAACGAATCAATTGGCCAAAAGGGGGGCCAATGGCGATCCTATAGATAGTCCATCTTTTTGTTTGAATACTTGATTATTAAAACAGAAGATGCTCTGTGAGCAAGTTTTCAGTATGTTCTTGAATACCTTTTTTGTTATTTTTGATTTTGTGAATACTGAAAGATTTTCTTTTGAGTATACATCGTTTGCTACCATGTTTATTGTTTCCTCTAATGGAACACATGTGTATAGACTTTTTATGTCAAAGTAAAATAAACTTTTCTAAATCAGTAAATTCTAAATCAGTATTTTCTAAATCAGTTTTCTAAATCAGTTTTCTAAATCAGTTTTACAAAGTAAAACTTTTCTAAATCAGTTTTACTTATATAAATTGTTCACTTATTTAATAAAATACTACCCAAAAAATATAGTTTACTTTTTTATGTCTTTTTTTTTACAGTTACTTAAGTATATTCTTTTTTAATTGATTTTTAATTTAAGGATTTAATATTAAATAGTCTGGGTAGTATTTTATTAAACTAAGTGAACACTTATATAAGTAAAACTGATTTAGAAAAATCAGGAAAATTTTGGTAAAAAGTGAGGAAAAAGTCAGGAAAAGTCAGGAAATTTTTCTCAGCTTGATGAGTGGCAACCATGGTTAAGGCAGTTTTCTTTTTATTATTCGTCACCACAAATTTATATTTTTCAAGGCCATAACAGTCATAGTTCTTACACAATTTTTAAAATACTAGTCGCAGTATTAAAACACTTTTATTTTGATTTTTTCATTCTGTAAAAATTGAACTATGTTAACTCCGAGGTTATATACATTATTTTTTAAATATGCAGTGCCTTTTCATAACATCTGCCAGAAGCATCGTGGTGTAAATTTTAACTATGAGAATTTCATGTTTTTTTTTTCAAATTACAAACTTTTGATCACTTCCTTGGTAAAGTGTATTTATAACGTATATAGTATATAGTGTATGATATAAGTATTTATTCAACTCACAGTTTCATATTTTACAGAGAATAATTTAAAGGCTTTTGAAGAATTGATAAAAATTAATAAATGCATTGTTGGTTTTCTAATAAATTTTTTTTTTGAATTTGGCATTTCCATTTATGTTTTCAATTTTCATTCCATATTTATTTAAACAACTAGTTTCATTCAACCTACGGTTGCGAAAAGAATAGATACAATATAGAATACTAATATTTAGATGAAAAAATATTCCGAAACCACTATAACTTATTCAACCCACAATTCACCCTTCAAAGATGCCTTGTCGAAAAACTGAAATAACGCGTTACTGACTTAGACCATAAAAAATAATAAAGCCCACAGTTCAATTTTACAGTAGAGTAAACTTAAAAAGAAATATTAACATGTAAATGAAAACTCATTCCAAAACTACTCAAGTCAGGTAAAATTACAAAAAAATGTTACTATCCCTTTTGATATTCAACTTCCACATATACCTCAACTTCTGCATGATTTTGCGTCATCACTACGTTTTCAACGACCAACAATTTCTAAAATAAAACTTACTTTTGTACCACACAGATACATGTTAATTTAATACGTATGAGAATAAATAAATTAAATCAACCCACAACGTTTAACAGATGCCCAGTCGAGAAACTAAAATTGGGTATATGTTGATAAATCATTTTAATTTACTTAAAAATTATTTTTTTTTATATTTCCACGCCACAGATGAAGACTTATTAAATATAATAATAAAGCAACTTTAATCAACTTCCACAAATGCATATGTTGAAAGCCCTTAGAAATGTAACTTTTTTAAAACTTTCAACAGCACAGAACAGTTTGCTTGACTCACAGCGTAAAAATTTAAATGTAAACAATCAAACCGATTCATTCAACCCAAAATACCCATCCTCTAAAGTTAACAAGTTAAGTTCAAGAGAAACTATTAAAACTACGCTTGTCATTTGCTTTTTAAAACTTAATGTTGAATGTAGAATTTTAAAGCAAAGTAATTTAATTAACTATAAAAACATTAATCTACGCTTAACTCCACACTATATGTTCTTTTGCTACAAAAATGAATGTATCTGTTAAATTCTAAAATTTAAAATAAGAAAAAATCAAATCAATTCATTCGATCCTCGCAGGTGCCTCGTCGAGGAGCTGCAGCAGCGCGTGCCCGACTTCTGCATGACGTCGTTCGCGTCATCACTACGTCACCGCAAGAACGAGGTGACCGAGGACTTGTACGACATGCTGTCGACCTTCACCGACTTCGCCACGTTCAAGGAGATGATGGTGGCGGGCATGAGGGAGAGGTCGGGGCTGAACGACCGGTTCGCGGGCTCGATGGTGGTCCACTCCATAAAGAACGACCAGTAGTCTGGGTGGGTGGCTCACTGGTAAGTTTTTATGGTTTTTAAGTTTTTGAGGGCCGTACACTATATAAAAAACGATCAGTGTTTTTTGGTATTTATTAATATATATATTTATACTTTTTTAGTTTTGAATAGTTTGTAATATTTAAAATGAATAGTATTTTTATTGATAAGCTTTACTGATCAGTAGATGTTTGTTTTTTTTTTGCTTTTTTCATGTTGTTATGTATATTAAAAAATATTTGAATTTATGTGAAAATGTTATCGTTTTTAGATGGGTTTGTTGTCCATTCAATAAAGAATTCTTGGTAGAATAAATTTTTGTGCGTGAGTTCTTAATGTAAGTACAGAAGTGTACTTTGATTTTTTGTAGATTATTTCCTAACGAATAATATTATTATACTAGTTTGTTTTAAAATTGTTTTGTCATTTTAGGTTTTTTACCATTTTCTTTGCAAAAATGTTTCTTTTAGAATCTATTAGATATTTTGTCATTTTTTCTCAAATGTTTAATATAGGTTTTTGCTAAGTTTAATTCATAAAATTTATTCAACAGTCTTAAAAATTTTTTTGCTATTAAAACAGTGATTCTTTATTTAAAATAAGCAATTTATCTTTTTTTGAACTCTAATTTCTCAAAGTTCACTATTTCATATACTTTGAATTAGTCGAAAAAAAAAAATATTGCTTAACAAAAACAAAACTTAATAAAGTTTAACTTTAAATTTAATGTTGTTGTATAACGCAAGCTTTTTTCGTTGTTAAGTTTTAAATTAAGCTATCCTTACAATAAGTCAATAATTTTAAAATTCGAGTAATTAGTGTTTGATTTTTATTCTAATCAAAAGTAAAAAAGATTAAAAATAACGGAGTTTTTTAAATCCAAACCATCTCAATTCTTAAAAAAAAACTAATTAAACGTTTGTATTTTGTATTTCCATGTTTTATTGATCTAATGTCCATGTGCTTTGTTTTGTACATTCTTTGATTAAAATTTGTTGATTATATTTTTACAAGTTACAAAATATTGTTTTCACATAAATTTAAAACACCTTGTTTTTTACAAACTCAACACATTCGATACTTAACATTCTTCATGATTAGTTTTTGTCTGTTTTTACCTATTTTTGTATATACTAGTGAACTATTATACTTTACACAAATTAGCCATCAGTTTCTGTATCAATTAAACTGTTATCACGTGGTTGTTAGTATTTTTTATATTGTTAGATTAATCAATGATGATATTTTATTTGTTAATTAGTTAATTAGTTTTGACTATAAGCACTATTTTAAAAGTAATTTTTTATAGCTTTGCAGTACCATAAAACATTACGTTGTAAAAGATTAAAGAGTCGAAAATAACTTTTGTGAACAACCGTAAAAGTCTTACAAACAATACCTCTACAACTTAAGGTTTTTACCATGTGGTCGACAAGTTGCTATCTGAGTTTAGAAAACAAATGTTTCAGCAATTGATTATAAAATTATCAATTTTAACTTTTTTTCGTAAAAGTGTGAAAACTTGTTGATTATGTTAAGTATTTTATTTAAAATAAGAGTCGTTCTACCTGAAGCTACCCTTGTTCTAAAATGTCTGATTCTTTGTATATAACTTGTCAAGGTTTGGTATAGGGTGATGAGTCAAAAAACCAAAGGCATTTCCAACTGCTAGATTTAGAAATTCTAATTCTAAAAACTGTGTCTATAGCAGGATTTCTCAAACTCTTTTCAAAACGGCCCTTTAAATTGATCAAAAAGCTATGGCCCCTTCCAAAAAGTTTCTCTACTACCATTAAAACTTCCTCTGAACTTTTTTCTGCTCTACATCATCCATTCCGGAATACCTAGTGTAAGTTTCAAATTATGGCCTTGTGGCTCCCCTAAACTTCCCAATTATTTCCCATAATATCTAGTATAAGTTTCAAAACTATTATTAAAACGCCTAAAATCTTTTTTTTGGTCTTCATCATCAACTCAAGAATATCTAGTATAAGTTCCAATTTATGACCTCATGGCCCCTAAATATCTGTAATGTTGAAATAAATAAGCTTGGCCCAGTTTGGGAATCCCTGATCTAGAGTAAATCATTAACTAACTGCCGTTTGTTATTTAAAAGTATAATAATACAAGCAACCCTTACTCTACCTTAGGCTAGATGTAAATTCTTAAAAACAATCTTTTTTTAAAGAAGTTAGCGGTACTTAAACATTTGATTAAGTGACTACTAAAATACAAATAAATTACAAAATGTTTTAAAGCACTTGATAAAAAAAAAAAAAAAGGCATGCGACTCTAAAATAAAATAAGCAACACACTTTAGATGCTTTTGTATATATACAAGGTTCTGTTTAACAGAACAGTGTAACACTTGTTTTTTGAAATTTAGTGTTTTATTAATATGTATACATATATAATTTTTAATGCAGTTATTTTGAAGCAAGGAAATTTTAAGATGCTTATTAAAATTACTTAAAAGTGTATAAATATGAATTTTCAGAAATAAAAAAAAATATCATAGAAAGGTTAACAGCTGATAAACGGTTTAAAAAATTGAGTTATAAAAGGTGCATTGCAATTAGTTATTATCATTATTTTGCAAAAGAGCCTGTTTAAAAACGAGTACACTAAACATTTTATTGAACACTAAGTAACAATTTGTCCTACTTAATATTAGAACAAATGAAATTAGGTTAAGTTACAATCAAGGTGTATGTATTCAAAATCCCTTTCATTTTAATTTCACTCTTTGATTTTATCTTAAACAAATTAAACTTCCCTATATTTTTATTTCGATTGAATTAGTTCCATACTTTTAATTCAGCCCGATATGGACTCATTGTGTAAATGTTGTTGCTTTAGGTTGTTTTATTACTTTTGCTTAAATATTCACAAGAACTAGTCGTGTTGTTTACCTGTATAAAATTTTTGTTTTATTTAGTTTTATTTCCTACAAAAACTGTCTTTAACAGATAGTACAAAACGCTAAATCTTGCCAACAAAGCAAATATAACTAATGCTAATTCTTAAACTGTATATGCTAGTTAAACTGACATAAAAAACGTATACAGTTTGCAACAACCTCTAAAACTATAAATTAAAAAAGTGTCTGTTTACTGACTTATATTTACACTAATTACTATCTTTATCAGCACTTTACTTTTTTTTTTAATGGTGACTTTACTTTTACCGCATACCAGGTCTACTTTAAATAGATCTTTTTTTTATACTTTTCACTCCTATCAATTCAGATATTACTAACGGTCATGCTAGACGGATGCTGGGCTAATGAAGATAAAAATGTAAAAATACACTCATTGTAACTTAAAAATAATAAACTTACATAAGTTGTACTTTAAACTTGTTCTTTTATTGTAACTTTGTTAAATTTCATTAGTTGAACATGCAAAAGAATTTAACGCTCATAAATGTTGTCAAAGGATCTGATGATGTTTAAAAGATCTCTTAGTCATCAAGCTACATACTGTTGTTTACACATTAACTTTATTCAAAAGGTTAAGAAACTTTATTAAAACTAAACCCTAATGGTAAATATATAATTAGTTATTAAAAATAATCAAAATAATCATTTGATGTATCAACAACTTACTTAGAAAGAATCTAAAAAATTATACTGAGGTTTTCTTACTTATTGTTAAAATAAAATTAGTTAGAAACTATTATTGTAAAAAATAATAAAAAAACAACACTTTTAATGAGTACAGCTAATAGAAATAACAACTATTTTGTAACTAAAAACATGCAAACTAAAAGAAAATGATAAAAATATTAAACATATAAAAGTAATTATCATCGTTAGGTTTTGTTTTTAAAATACAAACATATTTTCACTTTTTTTTTGTGGACAATTAGACATTTAAGATCAATATATAACAACGAATTTTGTTGTTACATTTGCAAGCATAACCTTCCATTTTAAATTAGCCTTTCTTACATAAAATAACCCAAATTTTTTGCATTTATTCTTTTTTAATTATTTTATTTAAAATCTAATATTGCTTAAGTAGTTTTTGTTCTAAGTTAAAACAAAATTCTTACTTTATGTCACTTGTTTTATTAGCTACTGTTGTAACATGTTTAATATAAAATAACATAGCTTATTAATTTATATTAACACGATTTTTTATAGTTTATTTAAAACAACTTGGCCTTTTTGGTATTCTTGAACTTAAATTGAGCGTACTGAATTGAAAAACACTAGGTTGATTGAAAAACACAAAATTTGACTGTGTGTTGGTAGGACCCTACATAAATAATTGATAAATGCATTTATAATCTTCTTGTACAACAACTACATTACAATTTGTTTTAAACAATGTGCTTGAGGCCTTCCTTTTTTTTTGCTAAGATAAAGGGTCGGCAGTATTTTATGAGGAATATGCAAGTTATAAATAAAACGGTTCTTTGTAGGCCGTAGAATTTTTTTTTAAACATTGTATGTTGTGCAATGAAATAAACTTATACTAGGTAGTTTTTTACTCACAAAACGTATTTGTAAACTTATGTTACTAAATATGATTCTACTGTATTTGTTGTTTTTAGCTGAAAAGCTACGGGCCACAGCTTACCTTCCTCTGGTTTTAAACTAAATTAATCTTACAGAAGGTGAAAGTTACAGGTTTTATGTTTAACCCAATCTGCTGATTTCAAAATAAAAAATTGTTAGTAGAAACTAATGCCGTAGAAAGCTATGCTGTGAAGAAAAAAAAAACTGTAAATTAACTTAACAGATGTATTTAAAATTTAAGACTTTTGTTTACTGCTTAACAAATTTAAAAATTGTAAGTACACTTGTATAGTTAATAAAAAATAAAGAAGAATTTGTAACACTTCAAGGTCTGTAAAGACAAGTCAGCGTAATTCTAAGATTGTATATTTGCAACTTAAATAAGTTTAATTGAATATAGAATTGTTATAATTGTATCATATTTAATTTTTTAATAACAAACTTGATGTACTGTTGCAATGTATAGTTAAAACATTTTAAATATAAAAAATAAGAGAGTTATGAAACTTTTTATGCTAAGTGGAGAGCTTAAAAGAAGCAAAAATTTCCAAAAAAAGTTCTTCAAAAATTAGAAAAGTAAAAAAACTTTTCAAACTTGAAAAAACACGTATATATTATTCATACCACTAAGAGCTTCGTATATTTAAAAGAAATTGGAACTACCATAGTGTTAACTGTTGTAAATATATATCTAAGATAATCAGTACTTTTATACCAGTAAGTTGACTGGTAAGAAAAATAAGTATACCAGAATGAGAATTGTTAACATTCAAAATATGTTGCTACTATTATATATTTATTTTGTTGACTACAAAACTAGACTTTATTTTGTCTTAGTAAAAAACTAAGTAAAGCTGTTAAAAGCTAAAGTCAGAACTGATTTTAAGATTCAGTTCTCAAAATAATAATGCATTAAAGTGAAACTTTACTAACCTAGTTCTTAAAAAAACACTAATGTGTAATCAGTGTAAAACATATCGTTTTTACCATTAGTATAATTGTCAAAAGCAAGCAGAAACATTCCTTAACATTTGTATTTATTTTTGACTGAAAAAAAAAAACAAAGCGAGCTTTACAATAAATCTAATGCCTTTTTTTTTCTGTTATAGTTTACTGAACGACAAAAAAATACGCTCAAAAAAATTGGTCCCAAGACCTGGTGAAAGAAAAACCTTTCGGTAATCGAGTCGCACACGATGGACACTTTTAACGTCTTGTCTAAAACTTTTAATACTATTTAAGATATACATTTGTTCATGTTTATGCTATTTATATATTGTCCTGGACATGATTTTAAAAGGTATCCAAGTGGTTTACGACTCGATAACCAAAAGGTTTTTTCGTGCACCAGTTCCTAGGACCAAATATTTTTGGCGCTCTTTTTTTGTCGTTCATCAAAAAATATGTTCTAAAGTGTATAGTATAGTTTGTTTTTAAACTGTTTGATACTGTAATGAATAAAGAAATATTTTTGATTTGTACAATATCTAATAAGTACACAAACATACTACAATAAACTCAATGTATTTCTGTTTTGTAGATTTTAGTGTAATGATCTCTTTTATTTACAAAAATATATAATGTTTCAGTCCCTTAAGTATTACAAACCAATTTCATTTAACAAAAAAGTACATACCTGATATTTATTAGAACCATAAACCGGTTTTTATTTAACTTGGTGTTTAAAATTTAACGTATAGACAGAGACTCAAATAAATATTCCGAGTAGTTCTATTTCCATTCATGTATAGAAACATGACTTCTTTACAAAAATAGCTAACATTTAAACTTTTGGAAGACAAACACTTGTGATTATTACTAAACTCATACAGCAGTGTGTATAAAAATAGTAAGTTTATTGTGGTGCAAACTTAAAAAAATCAACTGTACGTGATTTAACTTTTATTCGAACTAAACAAATAAAAGTTTAAGAGAATCTAGCTTAGGTTTAGCTTAGTACATGTACAAATCGAACTTAAAAAATAAAATACAAACTAAACTGATCTTGACAAAAAAAATTGTACTTGTTTTCCAGGAAAATTGTCAAAAGCACACACTGTTTTCAAAGCGAATTCATTTCAAATGTATCTTTTCAAAATTATCATCTCTAGCTTCTGCTTGTAAACATCGTGAATTATTTCAAATAGCCTAAACAATTTGGTTTTTTCCTAAACCAAACATCTTGTTTTCAATTATTAGATTGCTTAACTCTTGGTTGGTGTATTTTTCAAGCAATAAGTCTACTAACGTAATATACACAGATATCAAAAACATTTTGACACAGTCTCTCATTTGAAATTAATTAAAACATTATCGCAATACAAAATTCATAGCAGTCTAGTTAGTTGGTTTAAGAGTTTCTAAACGATAGAACTCAAAAAATGGTAACTTTTCAGAATTTTTTACTATTTTTAGTGGAGTCCCTCAAGGAGGGGTTATTAGCCCACTGTTGTTTACATAAATGATATAGCTTCAGAAATTGATGTTTGCAGCAACATTAACCTCTTCGCAGATGGCACCAAAATTTTTAGCCAACGGAACACAACTTTACGGATTTCCTTAGACAAAATTAACAATTGGCTAAAGGAAAGAAAATTTAACTTAAACCCTTCAAGTTTTAATAATTCCAAAAAACACTAATATCTCCACTTTAGACTTTAAAATGACCAATACAAAATTATCTTCAAATAAAGTGTTTATAGATCTTGGGATTTTTGTTGCTTAAAGTTTAAAACGAAATAAATTACCTCTACTGAATTGCATCAACTACATCGTTTCAAGTTTTAAAAAGCTTTAAGTCTACGGATGTAAACATCCTTAAAAAGTTGTTTCTCATATGCATTCGTCCTAAGTTGGAATACAACACACCAATCTGATCTCCATACTTAAAACAATGTATTAACCATATAGAATCTGTTCAAAGTAAACATACCAGATTAATTTTCAATCACTGCAATATTTCTTATACGTCTTACTTTGATAGATTAACAAAATTTTAAAATATCGTTATTAAATCTTTAGAATACGGGAGACTTGAACTCATTACTTTTTTAAAACTAACATCATTAAAAAAAAAACTAATCGTTTACTGAGAAGAAATCATCAATTTATTTTTGTAGCTAGCCAATGCATATAAATATTTTATGTTGGTTGTTCTACATCAAAGAGTAAATAAGTTTGATCATCCTGTACATGACATTAAACTGTTCTGATAAACGACTCGATAACCGAAAGGTTTTTTCGTACACCAAGTTTTTGAGCGTGTTTTTTGTCGTTCAATAAAGTAAAAGTATAGATTCAAAACTTTTGCTTTCTAATAAATTTTATATTAAAAGATGATGTTGTCTTTGTTTAACAAAAATGAACTTTTTGTGACATTTTTTTTTTCGTTATGTTTTTCTCTGTTTAAAGGGTTTAGTTTTAATTCCTAGGTATGGACAAAAACCTTGCAATATTAGTATTAAAATACAAATGCTTGTCGCTGCATCCAAAAATTGATCTATTGCATTGTTATTCCTAAAATGTCATGTAAGACGAAGAGCTAGTGCTTACGTTACAGTGACGATTTAGAAAAATATAATAAAAAGAAGCGGTATTTACTAACGTTTGAAACTCTTGTGGTTGGTGGTGATTAAAAATAGTTTATAATTATAAACCACTCAGTATATATCTAAATCAAAACTTGATGAACAAAAAATTTTATTTTTATATGTATATCACAACAGCATAAAGAAGCCATAAAAGTTTAAAAACGCTACGCTCAGTACGGTTAAGCAAAAAACTGCTGGTTGGACAACAAATGAGATGCGTTGAGGGTTGTACCAACTTGATAAACGCGCCTCTATTGATAACTTGTAATTTTAATTTAAAAACTTAATTTATTTAGCTCAAAAATATTAAATTAGTATTATGCTTTATTTGCTAAATAGCATTTAATTATAAAAACATTTTTAGGGCTGCCACTGGTTTTTGAGACATTTCTTTCAGGTTTTATGAGCTTCTTCCAAGATTACACGTTTTTGAGTCTATTTTTAATTTAAAGTTTAAAATGTAATAATTTTACTACTTAACCTTAAAAACTGTTTAAAATTCAAGGTTTTTTTAGTGATTATTGTTCAAATTTCAGGGTTTTTAGCCCAAATTGTAAACTTCCAGGTTTTGTGGCAACCCTGCATTTTAGAGGTGGTTGGCAGCTTAATAATTAATACAAATGTCTTATGTTTATGTAACTCAAAAAAGAAGTTCAAGTAAATATTATTACAATGAAAACCCAAACTTGTTCTGGACAAGAAATTAAACTGTATCCAAGTGTACGACTTAATAACTGAAATATCTTTTAAATAAGTCATAGGAATAACATTTTTCAGCAAATTTTTGTCGGCAATAAACAATTTAGTAAATTATAAGAACTTGTGGACTTTAAAACAAATACAGCGGTTTTAGTTTTTTCAAAAATCTATACTAAAAACTTTTTCCCTTGATTTATTGGGATATTTAATTTCATTAACAAGGAATTATTTCATTTGGACTTAAATTAATTATTATGCAATAAAAATGCAAAGATAAATCTGGAGCTTTAGTATCTGTCTGTTTAACAAATATTCGAAACGGATAAAAAATTCATCTGTCAAGAAATATACGAAGCGATGTTTGTTTCTAACGCTATTGTAACTTCATACCAGGTTTTCCCAAAGTAAGCAATTTTGGCTATAAGGGGCATTAACTAGTAATGCAATTGAAAAGTAAATGGGTAACTATCTAGTAAAAGGGTAAATTTTGATGAGTGGGGGCGACTATTTTTATAAATCTGCTAAGGGTACGTTTATAAAAGTATTTTTGAAAATTCTGATTTATATTGTTTTGGAGTAAGTCATATTGTACAATCGTACTTTTGTGAAAGCAAACTTTAGGTTTACAAGGAAAAAAAAAAACTGTGTTGGCAAAAACTAAATGTTGACAAGGTTTGGAACATAACTAACATGGTTAATAACTATTTTAACTGTAAAACTGTCATACTATAAATGTGTTGTAACTTACCTAATATTAATAAAAAACATATATAAATAAAAAGCGCAACATAATAAACATCTAATCGTAAAAATATGAACAAATACACTTTAAATTTTTTAGAAAATAAACTTTATAACACAAAATACTTTTGTTATGTTCTATCAAAAAAGAATATACAAACTGAAAAAGATGTTGTTACTAATTATGATTTACAGAAAAAAGAAGAAGAAAATAATTCTTTATAAAAGTATTCCAACTTATTTTTAGAAATAATACTTACTATACAAAGTAATAAAATAGCAACACCAGTAATTCAAAAAAAAAATAAATATTATAAGCAAAGACTAATTGACATTATATATTTGAAAGTTTTGTCTTATGGTTAAACTTCAACACTAATAGTTTTAAAAAACTATAATTTTTTATGTAAAGAAAAAACATATCAAAAGTCAATACTTAAATAAGACATACATTTTATGGAATCTGAACTTGAAAAAAAAAAAAACTATGTACAAAATAAGAGATACTTCAAGAATAGAAGGTTTTAGAAAAATCTGTTTTTTGATAAAAACTATATACGCCTATAAACATCCTATTGAAAAATAAGTTAACTTTATCTTTTAAAAAAAACACATAAACCCTTTTAAATGACATCAAATAAATTTCAAAGTACAACAAAAATCGATTAAAACTTCTACACGCATCTCAACAGTGAAACTGATCAATATTTTTCATTTTATTGCTTCATTTTTTGTAAACTTTCTCGATAAATTCCGCGAGTTTTTCGTCTTTCTTCGACAATCCCCCTACGTCGTGTGTTGTCAGCTTTATGTGAACCTGTGCGGGGAAAATTTGATATAAAATAACGTTTCAATGATAGAATATTGAGGTTTGTGAAATTAAGAGCAATTTAAAAATATCGTTGCTTCGAAGTTCAAAAATTTGGAGATAACCATAAATCTTAATACTAAGGAAAAATAAATTGAATGAAACATTCTAGGTGCAATTGTCAACAAAATGATATATGTTGACACAAATTAAAACAAACACTGAGTAATGTAACTGATAGCATTGAAGAAATTTTGAATGAAGCTAACAAATTTTTACAACATTATATTCTTATAAAAACAAATTACAAAAAAAAAATAATATTGTTGCAAACTTTTAGTTTTAGAGATATTTAAACTGTTTTAAATACATTACACTGGATAAAATTGATATTTTGTAATCAATGACATACATGTAAGTAAAAAAAAAACGTACATTTTTACAAAACTACTACAGAGTTGAAAACAACAGTGTAGCCTACAAATGTCAAAATAACAAGTTCAGCTCAATGTAATGCAAGAAATTAAATTTAAATTAAATTTTTTATTTAAAATACTTAACGTTTTATTGTTGTTTTCTTCTAAGTTGTCAATAAATTAATAAACAGAAACGAAATTAGATTCATTGCAAATCAATAAACATTGTTGCTAGCATTAAATTTCTCCTTCATTGACATATGGCAAATTATTTTAACTACATTTGCTTAAACACTAACTTTATAGTAAATACAACACATAATAATAAGTTTTTTTTAGTTCGTTTTAATAACGTTTAATAACTCTATAGCTCAACTAATTAAAATAATGAATCATAAATTAAACTGTTCTATTTAAATACTGAAGATACTCAACAGAACAAAAAGAAATATTTTTTTATTAAACACTTAAAGTTAATTCACAAACAACTAACTTACCAAGTAATTTTTATTATTTAAGTTTATATATTTATAGTATTAGTAATATACAGTTGTTACTTATTTAAACATAATATATAAAATAGCATTACAAAAAAATATTTGTAATGTTTATACAGATTTCAACATACTATTTGTTTTAAAAAAAATTAATTTTTACAATAAAAAAAACATTAATAAAACTCTAAATAAGATTAAAAATTAAAAGGTCATCTAAAAGAAAAATTTAAATTGATAAGTTATAAAATTTAATAATTAAGTATCATAAGTTTATAAAGCAAGTTAACATATGTAACATGTTTAATTTAATTTACTTCAAGTCTTTGAACATAAAAAATAATTTTTTTTTAAAATACTATATTAATAAACAAACTTTAAGTTTTACTATAAAAACTTAAGAAACAAATCACAAAACTTTGATAACCTATTTCATCAAATCTAAAAATAAAGCTACAAAGTAAGGAGTTAATACAATCCAATAAAACAGTTATGAGCTGTTATAACCTCTAATTAAATACGTGCGTGTGTTTTGTCTATACTGCAATGTGTTTATAAAGCTTATGTAACTTGTCATCATAACTTTACAAGTTTCCATTAAAAAACTATTAAAAAATGAGCTGTTTTGACTGAATGATATAGCTTTACCAAATATTTAATTACCTTATTTTTTCTACTTTTAAATAAATTAAAAATTACTACTACAACTAAATGAACACTGAAATTCAATGAAATTAAAGTGTTAGTTATTTTAAAAATGTTTGTTTGGTCATTAAATTAGTATTTTTTAGTAAGAAATTCTTATTTAGCTAACTTCGTTTGTAACAATGAATAATTTACAAAGTTAGTAGTTGCTTGAAGTCAATTTTTTTTCAAGTATAACAAAAAATCTCACAATAAACGTTTAACTAAATTTTATTCAAAAAAGTAACAAGTTCTTACTTAATTCTAATAATCATAAAAAGACGTGTCTACAAAGTTTAATACAAATTCACGAAAGTCACTACAAACAAGCCACTAACATCATCGTAAAAACTGCAACAATACTATTTCAGTACAAGAGAAAACACTTAACAAACCAACCTTGTTGTAACAGTTACTCCACTCCGGGTGGTGATTCAACTTGTCACTCCTGATGGCAATTCTCGTTATGAACCCGAACGCCTCATTAAAATCAGTGAACTGGAACTGCTTGCTCACCGCGTTGCCATTGTCAACTGGCTTCCAGTTCATTTTTGTCAGTTTTCTGATGAGTTCTTTGTAGTCATCAGTGTCTAGTTTGGTTAGCTGTAAAAATACAAGCAACTGCTAAAATTTTGAATTCAAAAATTTGTTTTGAAACAATTTATACCTACCTGTTAAGTGGTTTTTGAAACGTTGTATAATGTTGATGTATCTAGTATTTTTTTGCATGAAGACAAAAAATAAAATTTTAATCTAAATTAGATTTTGATAAGATTTATTTTTGACCACATTATCCAAAAAACTATTTTTAACTTGTTGGTCGGCTTTTTTTTATGTGACATATAACTTTTTTATTATTTGTAAGAAAAGAAAAAAAAAAACTTTATTTCTTTAAAAACTAATCATAATTCATAAAAAAAACTTTTATGATGTTTATAAATTTAACAAGATTTAGTAGTTGCAAAACTTTTTTTTGCACACAAACAACTATTTCTAAAAAACCAAATGTTTAAAAAAATTGTCAGGTTGAAAAAAAAATTAATCAGTTTCATAAAATAACTTCCATAATAATTGCTATACAAATAGAAAGGAATACCTGTTTTTATTGATATATATCACTATAAATTTAATTCTAGTGTAAGGCATATAAACAATACAAAAAACAATAAACAAAAATCCACTTATTAAGTTATATAGTAAATTTAAATAGACTGATTATTCTATTACCCAAGAATTTTATACTGACAAAAATGAACTATTTTAAAAAACATCAACTAATATATTTTAGGTTTATTATAAATTTTATAATGAATTATTCTTTTTTTAGAATTATGTTATTAAAATGGTAGTCAAAAAAAACAGTACATATCTTTTTCTTTTTTTTTCTAATCTAATTTTTTGTAAAATTTAAATTATGCAAAGTTTTTCACAGTCTTGCTAAAAATTATAAGTTTGTAAAATTACAAAAAAAAAATTGTGCATGTTAGGTATTTAACAATTTTAAATTGAAAGATTCATTTTAATCTTAATATTCAAAAAAAAAAGACAAACCTTTTTCTTAGTGGCAACCTTTTTAATGTGAGTTGTTGAAAAGTTCTGTTTTTTTGAAACGGTGCGAATAAAATTGCTCCAATGTGACATGGTTAATTTATGTTTATAAATAATTTACTTTTAAAATAAACCTTGAAAACAAAATCAAGTTAATGTTAATTAGTTTAAATATTGTTTCTTTAACAAAAACGTTTGCAAAATTAGTTTCCCACTTAAACTTTTAGTAAAAAAAGTAAACAGGCTTACAATAAAAAAATATTTTGAGTTTTCAAATTAAAAACTTTAGTCTTCTTTTTAAAAAATGTTAAACAAACTCTTATATGTGTTAAAACAGATTCTTAACATTAAAATAAATAAAAAATGTTGTTCTTGAATTTTGTTTTATTTATTTATACAAACCAGGGTTGCCAAATGTTTTTGGAAAACTTTCTAAAGGTTTTCAGAATTTCTTCCAGGTTTTTATAATTACATATTTTAGGGTCTATTTTTAGTTTGAATAAGTTGAAGGTAAAAACCTGTGTTATATAGTATAAAGACATTTAAAATACATCTTAAAGCTTCTTTGAATGTGTTTTTTACTAACAAAAACTTTTGATGATGACAAAACATTATTTCTAAATTTATGTGATAGATTTGTTTTGTGATAGATTTTTAGTATCAAATAAAAATTTTACTACTTCACACAAAAAACTGTTTAAAATTCCAGGTGTTTTAGTGATTTTTGTTTAAAATTCGAGATCTTTAATTATTTTTGCTCAAAATTCTAGTTTTTTTTTCAAAATTTCTCAAATTCAAGGTTTTTCCAGACTTTTTTAGCCTAAATTGTCAAATTCCAAGTTTTTTAAGGATTCCAAAATTTTCACCACAACCCTGTTAAATACTCCTTATAATAAATAATTCTAAACTTTGCAACAAACATTTACACAGCTTTAGGGCTCGACCTAAAGGTACTTAGAAAACCTAGGTGGGACATAATTTCACAGGTCTATATAAAATCTAAAAAAAATCTTTATGATATTTCAGGGTTGTTTATAAGTTTTTCCAGGTTTCAAAAGTACAAATTTTTGTTCTTTGTTTTTTAGTACAAAATGAAACTTAAAGTAAAAAAAAATGTCATAAATAGTACAGAATATTTAAAATATATTGAAATTCTACTTTAAATGTGTTATACAGTTTAAAAAAAAATGAATACAAAAAAACAATGTTTTACATTGATTTTTGTATCTAATCTAAATTTCATTATTTTGATTTTGGCTCAAAACTACAGGTGATTTTATGCTAAAATGTCAAATGCCAGGTAGTTCCAAGTTTTTTAGCAACCCTGTAAATTGTTCATACAAACAACAGCTTTTTACAAAACTAAGTATATATCTCAACTTAAACCTATACTAACTTTTACTTTAAAAGTATGAAAAATATACTTATCTTTTAAAAAGTGGTAAAGATTAATTGATTTATATACAAGAAATACTTAGTCCCCATTGCATCAATTTTTTACTAATTTTTAAATAAATGGCGAATTAAAAAAATTTAGTTAATCTGCAAATACTCATAATTTGTATTAAAAATATCTCATTTTGTATAGTATAACAATTGTATAGTATCAAAATGTAAAACAAAAGTTTTTGCATGTACCTTAATTACGTATTTAGGAAAAGATATAAAAGTTAAGACTTAAAAAAAAGGTTTTGAAATAACATAATTCTTTGATGAAAAAACTAAAATGAAAAGAATATCATCAAACAGTTACAGACTAACATTATATATAAACAAAAATAAAAAAAATATTTCCTTAACCAAACAGAAAAAAAAATTGAAACTTTATTAAACAATTTAAGATATCTATATAATAATGTTGTTTAATATTGAATAATAATTTTAAATTTTTTATCTTAGTGAAAATCTACATGATGAAAACTTTATAAAGTTGTTACAAGTAAAATTTTGCAAGAAAATAACATTCCTGATTTTTCCTATGACAATAAAAAAAATGTAAAAATAACGCCTATGAAATATTTGATATTAAAAAAAAGCTAAAAAAAGTTAATCAAAAATGTATGGATATATTATAGTTACATTACTGTAAATATAACAACTTAAGAAATGATGTTATATTTGATAAAATAAATTGAAGTAAAACATTAATAGCAGGGTTTCCCAAAGCGGGCCAAGTGACATAAATTTAGGGGGCCATGAGGAACAAAGGAGTCACAAAGGGGCCATGAGGTCATAATTTGAAACTTGCACTAGATATTCTGGAGTTGATGATATGAAGAGCAATGAAAAAAGTTTTAGGTGGCTTTTAATCGTAATTTTTGAGTGGTCTTGTTGGAGGGGCCACAGCTTTATTAATTTCTGTTTAGGGGGTCTTTTTTAAAACGTTTGGTAAACCCTGGATTAAATAGCTTTCAAGTAAATTAAATTCAACTGTAATAAATAAGAACTTACCTAAACTTCAAAAAAAAAACACAAACCAACCAAGGTCATGGATAATGTGTGGTCGTATAAAATTGTTAAGGATACAGTTTGTTCTTATCATATTAGTCATAAGTCTGTAAAAATTTGTTATTTTACAAAAGAAAACTAAAAACATTTTTATTATTACTTTTTACAAATTAGTTAAAACTTATTAAGAAAGGTTATCAAAATGTATTTTTGAACTTTTTTGAAACTTAGAATAAAATGAAAAACTAACATTAACCATTTTAATTGTCTACTTTCTTTTATAACCTATTACAACATGTGTTATAATATTCATTAATAAATAATAATCCATTAATAAACATTTATACTACAAAATTAATTTAACTAAAACACTTTAAATAAAAACTTCTTTTTGGAAGGACATCTAATACATTTTTAAACCTCAAAACAAAATAATTTAGTAAAGCTTATAGACAATAAAAAAGTCAAGTTTAATGTGGTGATAAAATGTCATAATAATTTGAGTTCAAATAATAACTTTAGCAGTTCATAAATAAAATTGTTATAACAAAATAAAAAACAAAATGTTTTTTCTAATTATAACCTAAAACTAAACTTCTAAAACTTAAAGTTTTTAAATTAAAACTGTTTTTTATTCAACAATAGAAATCCTTTGGTCACACTTATTGCAACAGATTAACACTCCATAAATCAGATTTTAGAAAAAAAAACATAATAATTTCTAAATTTACTAAAAACCACATTAGAAATAATAAGTAGAAGTTTTAGTTAACAATCATAAGTAGAAATAAAATTTAACTATAATGTCAGATTTGTAGAAGTGAATGTTTAAAGTAAAGTCAGATGAAAAAACCAACATATCTAACTTGTTTCTTGTAAAAATAAAATAAAAACCTAAAAGTTTCTAGTAAGTCAATTAATTTTAGGAAAAAAAAAATTTTTGAGGAAAAATCCTAAAAACTTCAAAAAAAATTAGTAAAAAATGATTAATATTATTTCTATAGAGTGAAACAATTTAATTGAGATAACTTGCTTTGGCACCTATAAAAAATTGGAATATATTTATTTCAAAATTTTTAGTATGTCAGGAAGAAGTAAAAAAATACTTCAACTATAACACAGAACATTTAAATTTGTACTAAAACAACATTCTATCTCTTAAAATTCAACAATTAGGGAAAAAGTTCTGATACCTTCCAATAATGTCCTCTTTTATTTTCAGCTGCTTCAACAAACAATCCAAGTGTTTCTGCTGGTATTCTTTTGAAGTCCTGATGTAGTCAACCCGGTCTATCTTCTGCTTTGCCACTGCTATTTTTTCCTGCAGGCTTTTTAATTGGGAAACAATCTCACTTCTGTCAGCCCCACTGTTCAGGTTGTTAAGGATTGAAGTGATTTCGGACAAGTCAAAATCAAGCAAGTTGCTGGTGGTTGATTCAGGAATGTTCATTTTTATGATTGATTTTTGTTATATATATTTCTTTAAAATAATAAAACGTTTTGTAGGATTTTTATACTTTTCATGTTTTAATGCAATAGATAATGTGACAGTGCTAATTGCAATGACATATTACTTGATTATTGAACTGAATGCTTTAATTAAAATTACAATTTTAAAAAAATGTTAAACTTTAATTTTATAGTTTTAAGTAGTAAAATCTTTTATTATGAAGAGATTTATATGAGCAGCTAAGCTTATCATCTGAGAAATAAAACCATTGTTCAAATAAATCAAAAATAAAACAATTGTATTATAAAATGCAGTTAACTAATTAGCACTACTAATACTAATGTTAGCTAGAGGTATGCTAAATTGTCTTAGCTAACTGCACTTTATAACACTGTCAATGATTGTTTTATTTCTCAGATGATCAACTACACTGCTTATTATCAACAGATTCTTTAATACAAGTTCAACTAGTACTTATTTTACTTAAACACTATTTAGAGTTTACCAGTCACAAAACATGTCATGAGACCATACGGGGCGGAAGTAACAATAACTACCTTTGTAACAAATTGTCCTTTTTTTTATTTTTGATTTTAATTTTTACAATAATAATTTTTAATTTGATGTTAAAGAGTAACTATGTTTGCTTTGATTTGTGTTATCAGTTTTTATAAGTTGAGTTACTGTATGTTACATATTTGCTTTTGGTTTAATAAAAACATTTGGTCACAGATTGTAAAACTACTAGTATTTTCTAATAAAAGTTGTTATGAGTGATTCAGATAGTTGTAGAGTTAAATGCTTAAAACGTATTGCTAAAAAAAGAAGCAAAGCTATTACCCCTGAGAGTAACAACCATAACCAGGCTGGGTTTGTTACACCTTAAGCTTATTCTTAAATTGTTTCTCACTTATAATTTTCACTGGTTAATACTTTTGTAGTTTAAACATTGGCTACTTACATAAATTAATAAAAAAACAATAAGCATAATTATCACCAAACTAACAACATTGATCTTTTAGCTTAGTTTTTTCTTAATCCCTTATATTGATAGTTGAAAAGATCATGAATTTAATATTTATTCTTGTAGAAGGAAAAGTAAGACTGATGTTGTACCACCATAAAAATAATATTTAGCTAAAATAAAAAGGACTTAATGAAAAAGATACAATCCTTACAATTTTATTCTAACCTGTAACAAAAACTAGTATTAAAAAAAAATAACTGAAATTACACATTAAAAAAATATATAGTTCATACATAAGGATTTTAAATAAAACCTGACTTTAACTTTTGTAAAAAAAAAATTTGACCCCATTGCATTAATTATAAAGTAAAATAAGTAAAAATGACTAATCATCTTTTTTAAGTTCAGTAATAAATTGCTATACAAAAAAGTACTTAAGTTATTCTACAAAAAATCACAATTAAGTTAAATAACAATGGAATATACTTTTCTTATAACTTATTATTTAGGTTTAAACAGCTTAAAAAAATTATAAAGAGGTATAGTATACACATAAACTTGCTATAAAAATACTAAAATGCCTAACTATAAATAACTTTATTATTTAATTAAACAAAAAACACTTTAATTCTTAAATTATGTAAGACATAATTTTGTGTATATATCACGGTTTCACTATGGAAGTGTCCTTGCCACAGACAGGGTTGACAAATGTTTTTGTAAAATTTTCTACAGGTTTTCAAAATTTCCTCCAACTTTTTAAAATTAGATGTTTTGAGGTAAAAAACTGTGTTAAATAGTATCACAACATGAAAAAATATCTTAAAGAATCTTTCAGTGTGTTTTTGAATAAAAAAAATTTTTGATGATGACAAAAAAAAATTATCAATAAGATAGATTTTTTTGAGTCAAATTGAAATTTAACTACTTAACAGATGTTTAAATTGTTAAAAAATCCAGGTTTTAAGGTATTTTGGCAACCCAACACAGATCATCAATACTAAAAGCATATAAAAATTTCTTATTCAAGTAGGATAGTTGTTCAATACGTTAATAGAAAAATTTTGCAGTTCTATAAAGTATATTTTGTTAATTTATACCAGATGAAGGCTTTGGAAATTAAGTATTATTGTAAACTTCTAGGTAAATTTTGCACTTTTAGTCTGACAGAAGAATTTTTAATTGATTTTTACCAGTTGAAGGCTTTTTAACAAACAAAGAATTTTGTAAATTTGAACTACCAACATTTAACTTTATCTTAAATTTTGTTAAATTTCCTGACTTTTTCTGACCTTTTTTAAAAAACATCAATTTTTTTCCTGACTTTTGTCATTTTTTTAAGTTTTTCCTGACTTTTCTTGATTTCTGACTTTTCCTGACCTTGTAGCAACCCTGCTCTTTTATTTGAAGTTGCAAGATCAAAAGCCATAGTCAGCATACATATTATATTTAAGAATTAAAACTGATTATTTTTTAATATTGGCATTAAAAATAGTTTCCAAGACCAATAAATTTATAAATTAACTCTTTTGTTATTGCTTTAAGTAAAACTAAAATAACTTTGATGTTGCAATGATTGAGCAACTAATTATAACACACTTATGTTGGTCTAGAATTATTAGAAATTTTACACCTATCCATTCACCAATAAGAGACTGTAAAGTTATTGTGGTTTGTTGTTATACAATTTTTAAGCTTCTTAAATTAGAGAAAATCCCCTTCGTTGCATTGATTTGCAGAAATAATATGTTTCAGTGATTTAAAATTATTACTTTTAAGAAAACTAGTTTTTAAGTTTTGCAACAATTTAAAAATTTTAGTAAAAAGTAAACGCTAAAAAGGAAATTTGTTACTAGTTACAATCCAAAAGTCTTAAGTACATTTTTTAGATATTAATCTTTATGAATTAAACGAGAAAAAAAGAAGCATGAAGTCGGGTCGGCTACAGTAAGGTTTCTGATTTTTTTTTAAGTTATACTCATAACAACATAATAAAAAAAAAAAATAATACAGCAGTGTTTAAATTACATCTAAACTCCTATGTATAACCACTTTTTCCAAAAGTTTTTTATCTATATCTAATCCAAAACCCAACTTATTCAAGTTAACAAAAAAAATATAAAAAAATAGCTTTATTAGTACAAACTTAAATAGAAAATGAGTAAAATATTAGCTAATATGAATAGCCTAAGATTTGCAGCTGACTGCATCAGTAAAAAATGGTTAAGGAAATCAAACCAGAATGTGCTTTAATTTTTATTAGCAAAAGTCCTCCCTCTACTAAGTTATAAAAAATTATAAAATTTCAAAAAGGTTCAAATAATATTAATTTTAAACACTACTACTAATATAAGTAAAGTGATAAAACTATAATTAGTTTACGAAACAGTTTATTTATTTTAGATTTAAAAAAAAATCTTTTTAAAACTAAAAAAAATTATATCAAATTATTCTAACAAATAGAATAAGTAAAAGTTAAAAAAAAAGAATTTCAACTGAAGAGAGTTTAGTATTTATCAGTTATGCACTTAATAGACAATGTTTTCAAGCTTTATTAAATTTTAATTTACATTTATAGACTTTTTTTTGTATTTATTTAGGGTTACACAAATATTGGAATACTAACAGTTTTAGTTTTGTTAAGAAAAAATTGACAGCTTGATTTCCCTTAATTTTTTTCAATAATTTAACTGAGTTTTTTTTTTAACAATTTTATTGCTTAAACTAAATATTTCGACAATTCAAATAAGAAAACTTTAGTTTTCGACATTTTCGATGATACAACTCAAAGTCAACAATTAAAGAAAGAAAAATATTTTAAAAGTATTAAATCAAAAAAAAAACAATATATCATCATTTAAAATTCTTCCAACATATATAAATATACATATATAAAAATTATAACGATTGAATATGTATTTTTTTGATAACAAACAGTTGAATATTTTGTCATCTTTTAGTTAACCGAGAGCTGTAAATGTAAGTAAAAAAATCTAGAAAACAATATTAAAGATAGCTTGTATTATACCTTGATAATATTTTTAGGCAGATGCTTAAGAACTTTTAAACAGACAGTCTAGCTAAATGAAATACTATAGCAATTTACAAAGTTCTCGTCGTTAACAAGACACAATCGACAAAGAAAAGGCTTAAAAATAAAATTAAAAATATGAGTATGTTATTAGTTACTTTAAAATACTACTGAGGCGTTTATTTAAGATTTAGTGATTTAAATCTACATGTTTTTTTTTTAATTTATGTCTTATTTCCTAATAAAGCTTCTGAAATAAAACGAGCTACTCCTGTTCATCAAAATTTAACTTTAATCGAGGAGAAAGTAAGCTTAAACGTTTAAATTGCAAAAGTTTAAACTGTGTTAATTATGTACTACTATATCTTAATACATCATAAAGATGTATAATACAATTAGTAAATATTAGTTAATTAAGAATCATGTTTTTGTTTTTATTTAATTTGCGAATAACTAGCAGTTTCCAAAATTATAACAATTAAATAGTTTTTATGATTGGTAAACTGTTTTGGTAAACTTTTTTTAAACTAAGCTATTTGTAATTTTATCAGCAAATTTATTTTTAGAACTTCATTACTTAAAACAAGACACATGTGATTATCACTGAAGTAATTTGCAAACAAAACTACAGCGAAAAACTTACTATAATTATAGTACCTTCATCAAAAATACTTTTTTTAAGTAAATTATTTTTAACTTATCGAGCAATACCTACAATAATATTAAAACGTATGTACTAAGTATTAATACTAATTTTGAAAATTAAATATTTTTTATTGTAAAATTTCTTAACTTTTCTTCAGATGTTTTTTTTTTTGCCAGCAAAACGTAATAAATACTTATTTTAACTATTGAAAAGAAATATTTTATAAATATTTTTTTTTGTTGTGCCTACTCTGCCTAGTACATTTAAGTTAGCTGTAAAATAATTTTTAAGTTTTGTAGTTGTTGTTAAAATATCTATCTTTTAATACTAATAAGTAGCGTTTTATTTATATTTCTTTTAAATAAAGCTTTTGGTAACTGAAACCAAGAAAACTATTAATCTTTTAAAGAAACGGTTGTTTTAGTGACCTTTACTTTAGTTAGTAGATAAAAATTTATATTTTTATCTAACAAAATAAAAAACGATTTTTTAACAGTTTTTGAAATTAGTAGTCCATGATTGGATTTAAAAGATTTATAAGCTTCATTGCAATTTTAAAACATTCTAAAATGAGAAGAGTCACACTTTGTATTAATAAAAGTGATAAGCTATATAACTTAGCATTACAACTTTCCAACTTCTCTTGAGATGGTGGTGCGATTAGTTGGTGAACAACAAAAAAACAGTTTGCTTTATAAGTTTGGACGTGGTGTACGAAAAAACCTTTTGGTTGTTGTAGAGTCATACATCACGGATACGATTAAGTGTTTTGTTAACTATTGCATACAGTTTGACAGCTTTAAAGTAGTTTGATAAAAAATCATTATTTGTTTTTCAGATAGTTTAACACTATACCATTATGTGATCCATATTTTTGTGCAAACTAGTTTTTTCAAGCAAGTGTCAACAATATATGTGTATAGAAAATAATGTGATTGTACATAATTTATCACGTTCCACAGAGGCAAAATGGGTTTTAAATAATTTATCAAGAAAGCTTGATTAAAAAAAACAGTACGTAAGTAATACATATTTCTTAATTTGGTTCAAAGATGCTGACTTGTGATTGGGGTTTTAATTAAAAAATGTTACCTTTGATACCAGCCCTTTAAATGTTTCGGGATAATATCATGATTTAAATGGAACCTAGCTATTTGTAAAGTAAACTTAAAATGCTGAAAATAAAAAATAAATTTTCAATACTTCTCTTATTTTAAATAACTAAGTTAAATATTTAGCACCATTTTTTTTATTATAAATTGATAAAATTAAAAAAACTACTACTAAAATTCGATATCACTAGTTTTACTTTTATGTTTTAACGAAAACAAGTTTCACTGCTACTTAGTTTAAGTGATACTATGTTAATAAGTGATATAACTAATAGGTTTTACAACTACTTAGTTATATCACTATGTTTAACAATAAGTTTTATTGCTACTTAGTTATGTTATTACTATGTTAGAAAACAAGTTTCACGACTACCAAGTTTTACTCTTCTTCGTTTATTGTAAGTTTACTGCTATCAAGTTTCTGCAAAAATATGATTACTCATAAGTTTCACTGCATTTTGTTCTTTTTTCGAGAGAAAATTTTTCCAATAAATTTCATTGGTTTCTTTCGAGATATTGGCATATGTTTTTTGTCCACAATACGTGTAAACAATACAAACCAACCCGGATTACGCTGGTCAGAAGTTAGATGCCTCAGCCACTAGGCCACGCGGTCGCTTGAAAAGAAATTTAAGTTTTGTTTATTCAATTTTAGTAGAGATGACACAAGTAGTGATTAATTTTTTTAAAATCATTTAAACGAGCAAGCGATTTCTCTTACTAACTGATAAACTTATAAAAATAACTGAGAGAATAAATAGAAAATTATGTATAAAAAATATTGTTTTTGTTTAAAATAAGTGAAAAACATACTACTGTACCTTTCTTTCTTATTTTTTTGAACATAAAAGACTTTAAATTTAAAAGAACGTAATATGCTTACCACGCTTTACGAGCAGAAATATTTTTGTAAGCTGAAAAAGTTAAAATAAATTCTTAAATTTAGTTTTCAAACGGTCATAACTTTCTAATTTCTAATCAGATTATAATGAAAAGTAGAGCAAAAGATTTGCCTTTTACAGAAGAACAACTTTGGTTTTTATTTTACGAAACTTGAAAATTAATCATTTATGTTACACCCGTTTTCAGTTACAAACTAAGAGCCCAGCACCTCTACAATACCTTTTACTTCATATCTTCAACCCCCTTTTAACTGTCTTCGCGTTTAATTTTCCTGTTTTTGTTGACATTACTATAGAACTAAAATACAAACCACGCCGGGACTCGAACCCGGAATCAGTTGATCAGAAGTCAGATGCCTTAGTCATTAGACCACGCGGTCGCTTAAGTTTTGTAAATTTATTTATACATCATACTAGTTGTTAATAAAAATTTATATCTCATATCATTAAGCAAATGGCTTTTCTAACTAGCTCGCATTTCTTTGCAAAAATTAAAATTTTATTGTTTATTCTTCACCTGTTTTTGGGTATAAATAATCAATAAAATAAATTAAATTTTTCAAATACAATTGTAAATTTGCTAAGACTCAGTTTATGAGTAAGATATTATAACTATGGCTTTAAAATACATGTGATCAAAACAAGTTATAAAGATATTTTAAATTGTAAGCTTCAAATGTGAAAGTGCATTGTATGGAAATCAAACCCGGGCCTTGACAGGTGAAAATTCTACTACTGAACCAACCATGCTTACGGAAGAAATTTGATTCTGTGCGTTTATAATCTTTTAAATACTTTGTTCAGGATGTATGCTTGAGTTGAATTTGCTTTATAACTTTAGAATTTTAGATGTTAACTGCTACCTTTTCAACTTTTTACAAATTGCAAAATAGTTTATACGTTTACATGCACTTGTTTAAATACATATAAAAACTTGTTTTTACTCATATCAGTACAATTTGTACTGTTCAAGGTATTTAAAAAAACCTTAGGAATATAAATCTAACTAAACTAAAACTTTTTAATTTTGTTTAAAAAAATTCCTTAAGTTCTTCCACCTTAGTGCTTATTCGGTTGAAAATCTACCACTAATTTTTTATTAACACGTTTTTATTGGTTATTATTACTAGCAAATGTGATAACCGCAGCACCACGGAATTTTGTGATCATAAACGGTATAATGCGCTTATATACTATGTGTGGGATTAAAATTGCTACTACCCAGCTTTATACTTAGATAATATTTCACATGGTTTATAATAACTTCATAGCTTACATTCCGCAAACAACCTAAAAACAACATTTAAAAAAGACTAATAAACTTACCGACCAAAAATTATTTTAAATCTCTACTTACGGTTACTAAGTTTAGAAGAAAAAAAAGTTTTTTTTTGTTTACTAGGTTAGTAATGTATAAAGTAGGAACTTTTAAATTACTCAACACTATGCTCAATGATAATTTTAACAATTCTAAAAGGTTGATCTTTTTATGGATGTCATTTTTATACATTGTAATCGTTTAAATTTGTTCGAAGTGACGTATTTTTCATAACTTATTTGTGCAAATGTTTCCTAAATCAAGGTTCGGCATGCAGTTGGTGCCCGTGAGCAAAATTTTAAGTTTCCAAAATCTTCGCGGGCCGCAGTTTTAGTTTTAGTGACATTTAAATAACCTTTTGGCTTTAGTCTTAGTCACACTAAAGAATGTTTTACTTTTATTTACTTTATTACTTTAAATGAATTTTAGATATAAATAGAATGCCTATTTAAGTTACGAATATCTATAAGATTATAATTTACATTGACTAAATACTTAAGTCTTAATAAACTGTGAAGTTTCTTAAACACTTATGAATCACTTAATATTTTTGCTATTTTACTTACAACCTATCTCTCTATAAAAACCCAGCTTTGAAACAGTCATGGGTCATTTTTACATATTTATCTTATTATGAACCACTTTTTTATATATTTATTAACAATTACCTAAAGAAAAATAAACCCAGTTTAGGCTATTTTCTCTTCTGTCAAAAAATTAACACATATCGAGTTTTTATGTTGTACTTGTAAATGTTGAATGTTAGAATAATCTAAGACTAAACAATAATGTTTCTATCTACTCGGATTGGACGAATACGGCCTTTGACTCGGATTCGGATTCGGCCGAATCCTAAATTTCAAAGACTCGACTGAATTCTAATTTCAAAATAAGATTCGTATTCGGTGGACCACTTTGAACTTTTTCAATTTTACTTATTATTTTTCAAAAGTTAAATGGAATGTTTCACTAGTTATCATGCTTGAGTTGTTAAAAAATAGTTTTTCACACTTATAAAAGCCTTATCGATTTTGATTTAGAGTTTTGCACACATTATAAAAACTATGAAAAATCATTTTTGTTAGAATCTCAAATAAAATTATATAAATAGTTGAGGCGTTTAATCTCAGCATTTTGGATAACCGCTCTTATTTTTCATCATATGTTTAGTTTTTTATTTTAAATATTTGAAGTCCTGAGTTATTTATACAAAGGAAAATATTCAACATAAATATGCAATAATAAACCAGATGTTTGCATACTTTTACCTATATATTTTTGGTAATTTATTATAAATTATTTAGTTGGTAAGTTTAATTTATGACATATATGTTATAACTTCAAACATTTTACTATTTTATTTTAAAAACAATGTTCTAAAGAAATAAAACATTTTAACAATAAAATCTTAATTAGTTTTTGTTGAACTGCTGCAACTACTTGCTTTATTCATTGATGAACTCTGAATATTAAGAGAAGATTTCGAGGTTGCTGCTGTTATAAGATATAAGACTTAAAATCAATTATGCAACATTTCATTAAAAAGCTTTTGCCTAGTGATTTATAAAAGTTTTATAAACAGCTTATGTTTTTTGAGATAGAAATTTGTAAAATTGTTGCGTAGTTCTTTTGCATAATAAATACATCACCCAAACTATCTTGACTAATTTATATAAAGTAGTCTAGAACAGTGTTTAGTATTGATGGATAAAATTCACTGATACATTATAAGAAGTTTATAGCATTTTTTTATTATTATGTCCAATTTAATAATACAAACACCACGCTGCCCACATAGAGTCCTAAGCGTGCTAGAAAGTCACCTCGTCTATAAGAAAAGTATGGGCAAAAAGGTCAGGTTGACAATCTTCCCACAGACAGTCAACCAGACCCAACTGAGACTTTGGATATTGGCCCACCAACATCTACAGCTCACAAATTTTAAATAGATTTTTATTTTGTTTGAATATTTAATTTTTGGAGTGAAAGATTGTAATTAAACAAAATTTTCAAATAATTAAAGTTATATCATTCTCTTTACAGGGTTGCCAAAATAACCTGGAATTTTAAACAACTTTTACATGATAGTTATAAAATTTTGATCTGACACAATGAAGTCTATCATATAGTTTAACCTTTTTTGTCATCATCACAATTTTTTTTATAATCTTTTAAAGTAGCTTTACAGAATCTTTTTAATGTTTTTATACAATTTAACACAGTTTTTTAAAAATAGACCAAAAAATGCGTAATTTTAAAAACTTGGAGGAAATTTACCAAAAATATTAGGCAACCCTGTCTATAGCAATAAGTTGAGACCTTTATTTATTAAACATCTTTAAAGACAGCAGCTTTAAATAAATGATTTGGCTAATTTTGTAATGTTTTTAGTGCAGAGGTATAGTTTACAAAAACCATGTATTTGAATAATTTGTTAGTTGTCTTTAATTAGTTATAGCAATCAAAGGTTGCAAAACTCAGGGTACTCAGACAAACATAGGGTACTCTAAAAATTTTAGAAAATCTCTTTGAGATTAAGGGCAACTTAAAGTAGTGTTAATTTTCAATAAATATCTCATAGTATTTTTAAGACTTATAAAGTTTTAGGCTAGTTTTTCATAGATTTTGAATCAGATTTAGTTGATTTAGTTTCAATACTTTGTTTTATAACCAATTTTGTTAAGAAGTTGATTTTTATTGATTTCGAAAGGATGATTCATTTTTTATAAGGATTTGAAAAATATCGAGGTGACTCAGGATAATTAAAGGTCACTCAGGGCAGTATTTTGAATTAAAGAGTGACAATCTTGCTAATGCAAATGTTGTTGGTAGTTTGTTTGTGATAAATTTACTTTTTATATGTTCTCACAATTTTATAAAGCTTATTTGTTTTTTTTTTCCATTTTGCAGATTCTGTTAGTAGAATTTAGAAATATTTATTTGTACTTGTAGTATTTTACTTCATGTCAAATATTTATACCAAGACAAATAAATAAATTTAATCGTTAAAATAGCTGAGGAATTGAGCTTTAAAATAATATATTTTTTTTATACTAGTTAAAAATATAAGAAAGTTATGTTATCATGAAGTCGTACAAAAAATACAGCCAAATCTGTACATGAACGTCGTGAATTTCCCTACTAAATTAGTTTTTTTTTTCAAGTTTTTATATTTGATGTTCAAAATGTTTGTAAAATTGGAGCTGCAAGCTCAATCTGTGTCAGCTGCATTTTAAACGTATATAAGATTTCAATAAAAAAAAAATTGAAAAGCTGAATTATGGTGCTGCATGAACTTTCAGCACCATGTGAATTAAATCATGATCGTTTTGAAAATTTACTACAACGCGAGAACAATAAGACAAGTTGAACTCGAGCAGTAGAAACTCGAGCAGAGGCAACTCAAGCAAAAGCAACTCAAGCAGAGGCAACTCGAGCAGGGGCAACTCGAGCTGGGGCAACTCGAACAGGGAAACATCGATTAGTCAAAACTTGAGCAGGAGCAATTCAAGCAGGGAAAAATCGAGCAGAGGCAAAAAAGAGTAGAGAAAACTCGAGCAGGAGCAACTCGAGCAGGGGCAACTCGAACAGGAACAACTCGAGCAGGAAAAACTTGAACAGGGGCAAATCGAGCAGGGAAAACTCGAGCAGGAAAAACTCTAGCAAGAGGAACTCGAGCAGGAAAAACTTGAGCAGGGGCAACCTCGTTTTAAGTTACTTACATTTATCTATTTTTTATAAATAATTAGACAAGTCATAAAATTAAGTTAGTAAGTTTATAATTTTGCAAATCCAGAAACTTACACGGACATAAAAAAAATAAAATTAGCTATAGTTGCTAAGAAAGGGTGATGATATACAAAGGTATTAGATATGTTTTCTTTTTATTTTTTATTTTATTTATTATTTACTTAAACAAGTATGTTAATTTTTTTTAGAAAAGTTTGCTATTTCTTCATATTACCTTTATGACTTAAATATAAATATTTCGAACTAAGAGATTTTTCAACTTGAAATCTCAATCTGCAACACCCCCTAACAAAAAGACCACGCGATGCCACTGCTAATAATTATAGATTGAATTATTACTAAGTTTAAAACAATTTTCAAAAGCATAAAAACCAACAATTAAAAAGAAATTTAAAATTGATCACATATGTATAAGTGTATTAAGCTTGATTTCATTAGTTTAGCGAAGGTTCTTTTAAATGCAAAAAAGTTAATCATGAAATTATAATATATTTAAAGTTTTCTAATAATTACAACACTCTAGATTTTTTACCAAAAGCATTTTATTAAAGTAATAAAGTTCATAAAAATTGCTTTAACAGTAAATACCAGAGTTGGTAAAATGCTAATAGTTACTATGGTAATTCAGCAATGAAGCGTATAAACTTTGGTTTGTTTTAAGTTAGTAATTTCACGCTTGAGTAAACAAAGCAGAGCTTTTTAACATGTCTGGTAAATACGTATTGTCATCAAAATTTTTTAGACTTGTAATACCTAAACAAAAACCTACTTTCTATAATAGCTAATATATATCGCATAAAAAAGCCTTATAAGTTGTATTTCAAGTTTAACCAATTATTTATTGCAGATTTTTAGAATTGTTTGCAGATCTTTTCATATTATTCATTTAGATAAGCTACTAGTATATACACATAATTACCGTAATTTCACGTAAAAGAACTAACGTTTTATTAGTGCCATTAACAAATATTACTAAAACGTTCAGATTAAAAATCACATGTTTCATACAAAAATCTAGTAACGAAGTTTTTAATAAAGCTAAAAATTTTCATAAATTACGTACTACTAATTCTTTTTCGCATCTAAACAATGCTAGCGTTAAAAATAATAAATTTTACTTATACGAAATTCTTTTTAAATTCGGTTCAAACAATTTACTCAAACGAAAATGTGCAGGAAGAATTAGAAAAAAAGTTAGTAGTGTTTTGTTTCGAATGCATTAAGTTGCTACCTTCTTGAATGCTCGAATTATTGTTCATTTCCTTGCCATTTAGCATCGACACAATAACCTGAAATTTTTGCTTTAGTTAACAATTTACTTAGCTGTGTTAACTAACCTATTTAAAAAATTTAGAATCAAATGCAAAACTATTAAAAACTAGACTATATTTAAAAAAAAACTTATAAACACACTATTTAGATTTGATGAAAATAAACACAATAAAAAGTAATTATTTAAACAAGTCTTTAATGAGTTAAGCAAACTAAATAAAGTTGGTTAAATTAATTTACTCTATCTAAAAATAAAAATTTGTTAAATTTTTTACCTTGTGAAGTTTCTCAGTTTAGTAGTATGCTGGTTGATACGGTGACGTGTGATGCTTCGCGATCTGCCTCTCGTTTTTGAACCAAACCTAAACAAACATTAGAACAAACTATGAATTAAAAGAGTTAAGTGCTGTTTTTGCTTTTAAAATCCAGTGAATTTTAGGTCACATTAAATTAAAAATACTATAGAAAACTTGTATTACCTTATCAAAACAAAAGTAAACTTCCCTTATAAAATTAAAAACTTTTAGTATAAACAAGACAATTTAAAACTGAGTAATGCCTTTGCTGAAATTGCTCTTTTATAAAGCAAAAGTATTCCGTGTATTCAAATATACACAACAACTTCCCACTAACGTTCACGGTTCGAGCATCAGCCTGAAGCTCATTGGAGATGTACTCCAACGACTCCTTTGACGGCTTGGTTACTCCACGGTGGTAGAAGTAGTCGTTGAGGATTTTCTTTTGATGGTAGGAAAAGCAATAGCGTTGCCTGAAAATATTTTTTTAAAATACTTACTTTATTTAGTTTACTACTACTTGTTGAATCAATTCATTCTTTGTTTTTATGCTGAACATATATGTTATTTGTTTGGTTACTACAGCGCATCAGTAAATAAGTAAAATGCAATTGTAATACTTGGTATCAGTACAAAACAAAATTTACTTCCTCAGGTTACCATCCTTGTTCTTTCTGACGGGCAGCTTTCTTCTTGACGGTCTTGCAGGCTTGGTGCCGTCAACTGCTGCAGGTGGCATCTGGTTGATCGCGACATCAGTTTGCGCCTGATTTTTTACTTCTTAACTTTAACAGAAGTTTATGTTATAAACTAAAACAACATTTTAAGAACTATATAAGTTTTCATAAATCTTACTCAAGTGAAAAAAAAAAAAAGAAATTACCATTTGGCTGCCACCAACGAAGTTTTTCGCGCTGCCTTGAGCGTAGTAACCACCATTAGTGCTTTGTGGCTGAGCAATTTGTTGTTGGGAAATTTGAGCATGGGTAGGCAAAGCTGTTTATAACTAGCGTTAGTTTATCACACTATAAATCAGTTAAAATATACACAAGTATAACACATTAGTTTGTCAAAATATATTAAAAAACTACAAAACAATTAAAAAACTCATTTAACATTTAAAATATATAGGAGACATGGAACAGCTCTCAAATATGTGAGAAAGTTATAAAATTTGCAAATATAAAAGGAACTTACCATTGCTTGGAGTGGCGAACAGCGAAGTAGATGGGGTGTTTAACATGCTCTGTTGCTGTCCAACTCTTCCAGCCTGAAGTTGAGCGCTTTGAGCAAGTGGAGGCATGGCTGTTGTTAATAGATAACGTTATACAACACATTAACAGTAGTGTAATGTTTTAATAATTTTTTATCGTCGTCAATGTGTATAAGTTATAACGTCACAACTTACTATTGCCTGCAGTAGAAAACTGAGAGGTCAAAGGGGTTTGAAATTGAGGCAGTGCAGCATGACTTCCAGCGTTGAAGTGGCTCATTGGATTCCTCACTAGATGTTGGACCTGTCGTTGAGCTGAAGCGTTCACAGCGCCTCCGCTTTGCTGGGCAGCCAGAGGGGCGTACACGTTGCTGATTGGTTGGTGGGCCGTTTGGACGGCGGGTGGAGCAAAAGAGCTGTCAAGATTTGCTTTAACAAAAGCATCCAGCTGTTGCTCGTTTTTCGAGCTCTGCGAATTCCGCGGGTCGCTTCTTTGATGGCTTTCGTTGTTTGCCTAAAAGTAATAATGGATAGATGCTTATTATAATTATTTGAAATAAAACAAAACAGGATAATTAACTAGTTACCTGACTCAACCCTGAGCAGGCTGGAACCATGTTACGTTGATGGCTCGCTATGTAGTTTTGAGAACTTTGCTGTTGATTATTATTTACAGTACTGTTGTTCGCCTATAAATAAAAATCATTTTAAGTTTGATAATATATAAAAAAGAACAGGTAAAAAAGTATGAAAAAATATAAAATATTTTTGTAGTACACCAGAATACCTGATAAAGTCCTGATGATGCTTGAGTGAAATACTGTTCGAGTTGATGTCTATTTTGAGATGCTTGATCAACGCTCGTCTAAAATTTAAATAAAGAAGCTTAGATGAAGTAAAAATAAAAACAAAAAAAAAAAAAAACTCAAAAATAAACTACCACTTGGTTTCCGGTTACAGTATTCAGTGTTTGGTAGGTTTTTTGCTGGGTGTAATCATATTGCTTAGCATTAAGCTCATTAAAGGTGCTTGACTGAAAAACATTGTTGTTAAAAGTACTAAAATATTTAAAAAAATTTCATTAACTGATATAAGTATAAACTACCTGCTGTTAGTGAATAGCATTAAACAACGACATCGCTTAAAAAAGTACTATTGGTACGTACTAATAAAATTAAACGTTTAAAGCTATTACTGCTACACATAACTAAAAAACATACATGAAATTTCTGAGAACTTTTGTGAGCTTCCTTGATAAAAACCATACGTTTTTTTAAGTATAAAAAAAATTTTAAAACGAAAACCAAAAGAGCAGTAGTTTTCAATGAAAGCCTGTTTACCTTGTAACTGTGTTTGTCTGTGTTGAACTTTATATAGCTTGATGTGGCCTTTTGCATCGATACATTATTCTGATCTGTTTCATGCATTTGAAAACCACTGTTTTTCTGAAATGTTGATTATTTTTAAATATTTATCCATCGAAGTTTCCGTTGTTATCTTTAAATAAAAAGTTAATTACCTTATAGTCGCCAGTTACTGTTTTTGGGTTTCTGAAGTCTGAAGAAACCTGTTGTGGACGATAGTTTAAACAATTTAATCAACTATGTACTACAGTTGCTTTATTTATTTTATAAAGTTTTTTTAAAAGCAGCTTACAGTAAGTAAATTCAAGTAAAAAACTGCTATACGTATGATTGCCAGAAATGTAAATGTACTAACAATAGCTGTTTAACGAGCGTATTAAACTTATTAGATATATTTAAGTGCTTTACTACTACCAAAACAACTTAGAAAGAATAATGTTGAAGAAAAAAGCATTTTTGTTGCTTTAAACTATTAATGGCTCTAAGTTAACTTACATGTGCACTTTGTAAATCCATACTGGTGCTGTTTTTATTCATGTCCTGCGGGGGTTTAACAAAACCTAGCTTTACAAGTTCAGCATATTCATCATTACGGCTTCCTTGCTGTTAATTTTTTTTAACTTTATTTATGTAATCTACCTTTAAAAGTTATATATTTTTTTGTATATTTGTCTCTGTTTGAATGCAACAAATTTAAATGTTATGTAATATAATTATTAAAGTTGAATTATAAGCAAAACTTTTACAAACTACGATAGTAAACTATAACACAAGTTTTTAGAAAGTAGTTGAAAAATAGTGATATATATATAAATATTACAATTAATCCTAATTTTAGCTGTTCAATCAAGCGTATTTTTTTGTTTGATATGTATTATACAGAAGTTTAAAGCTGACTATAATACTACAATAAGTTTGAAAAATGCTCAACATAACTAAAAAATTTTTTTGACAATTCTGCTGCTTCTTATTGTCGTTAAGTTATTCTACGTGATTACTTACTAGTTGGTCGAGGAAGCTGTGGTTTTTCTCCTGGAAGTTGATTATACCCAGCTTGATAGCTTCGGCCTCCTCATCATCACGATTTTCTTGCTGTTATTTGTTTTAACTTTTTTAATGTCTATCTACTGTAAACGTTATGGTTTGCATAAAAAGTTTTTAAATTTTGTTTACGTGCAATAAAGTCCTACGTTTTGTAGTTTTATATGTTTTTATAAGGATAAAGTATACCGTTACATGCCCATTTGTTATTAAACTTTTGTCATCATTTTTCGTATACATTCTGTTTAAATGACTCAGGTTTTGAGCCGGAGTCGAACGTTTCACAATAAAAAATGATAATTGATAACCATATAAGTTTGTTATAAACTAATTAAAAATAGTGCGGTACTTAAAAAGTTCATTACTTGTAAAAAATCGATGTTTGGTTTCTTGAATTCACCCTGTTTTGCATTCAAATAAACACTATGCTCATCTATTGCGTTTTGCGGGACGTATTTCTTCTGCATATGGGTAAACGTCTATACAAAATGCTTATTAATTTCTAATAGTATAAATACAACAACAACGATAAAAAGTAGTAAAGAAATCATACTTGAACATTTGCTGCATTTGTAGTGGTTTGATAATTTAAACCTTGCTGGTATCTGGTATCTCGAAAGGCACCGTTCTGTTGATTCATATTCGTGTTGTGAATTGCCTACAGTTACAATAATGCTATATCTTTATTAAAATTAAACATAAAACAATCAACTTACCCTATAAACTGCATTGCCAACCGGTTCCGCCTGACTGGTGCTAGCTCGGTCAGCTGCAACTTGATCAAGTTTTGAAAACGTGGAGATCGGAGGTAAAGTTTCCCTGGACGGTGACTGAACCTCATCCTGAGACTGATTCGCTTCGCGTGGCGATGAGACAGATGAGTTGTACATTCTTAAGCTTTATTAACAGTGGCAAGTACCTATTTATAGTATAATCTATTGTTTCTTTCATTAGAGAAAACCTTATTGCATTAAAATAATTATCTTTTAAATTTCTTTAAAAAGCAAAATTAATATTAATGATTAACATTATTTATCTAAAAAGCAATTCGTTTATAGTGTGTCTACAGTTTATCTACACCGTTTTATCTTTCTCATTTCTAAAACGGTAGTTTCAAGGGTCTTATTTCAAAACAAGTACCATAACTTTTTTTTTTAGCTCAACTAGCTGAAAATAAAATGTCGTCTAAATTCAAACTTGACTTATGCTTCTTATAGCTGCTCTTTTGTTAAAATATTACTAAATTAAAAAAGAAATAATAACAAAAAAACTAAAATTTTACTCAACTAATACAAAGTTTTAGAATATATAAATAACTTTAGAATAAATACTCTACAAATGCAAATTGAAAAATAAAAACTTTAAAAAACTAAACAAATGAAGCATTAATTTTTTTTTTTATTGTATTGTATATATAAATAACAACTTAGTTAATGAAACTTATACTAAAAAACACATTCCAACGTTTAATTGTTATTACTTCTTTATATACAAGCTAAATGTAATATTGAGTAATGCTGGAAAATTATTTGATATAAAAACAACAAACAAATTGTTTTAATGAAAACAAATGTTTGTAGTAAACACTTAGTACTATTGTTAAACAATAGGTAAGCGTTTTCAAACAAATTAAAATAGTTAAATAGTAAAAACGCAAGTTGATTTGAAATTTATTTCGAGTAATATGTAAGTATGAACGGTATAGTAATAAACGCATTGTTCACTAAAGAACAATTTTATTTTGTGTTTTTCTTCATAAAAAAATAATTCTAATTAGTTAGAGCATAAAATACTAATTATAACTGGTTTTTAGTTAAATGTAGTATTGTATCTTGAATAACTTTTGAAACGCTTCTTAAGTTATATAATAACTGTACTTTTGTTTATTAAAGTTGAATACTTTAGCTATGAATGTAATTTAACAAATGGAAACGGGTCAAATATTCACCAAGAAATTTTTGCACGAAGAGTCTAATATGCACGAAGGGACACTTTTGAACGGAGGGTCACTTTGGCAAAAAGGGTCATTTTTGCACGAAAGTAAAAAATGAGATAAATTAATAAAAAAAGAAAAGTTACCGACTGAGGGTAGGGTTAGGCGTAACAGTGAAAGTAAAAGTAAAAAATAAAAATAAAGCAGAATTAAACAACAAGATATTAAAATAAATACTATAAAAAAAAATAATGACCAAGGGTAAGGGTTAGAGGTAACAGTGGTAGACAAAAAAATCTAACAAAAACTATTTATTAAATAAAACAAGGAAATAAGTTAATTAAAATTAACTATATAAAAACAAAACGGAAGAAAATGAATCGACCGAGGGTAAGGGTTCGGAGTAATAGTGATAATTAAAAATAAAATCAAACAATTTCAACTTGTACAAAAGTGTCTTTATACACAACCTACTTCGATAAAAACGTCTTTAATAAAAGAGTTTATTACATAAAATTGAATTGAACATGATAGGTATTCTGTGACTTAATATACATGAAATAAAACCATGGTTGCTCTCTTGATTAGGAAAAAGGCTTTATTTGCCGCTTCATTAAAACTTAAACGTTTTTGTGAGTTTGAGTGAGAACTAACCGGCAGTTACATGATGATAATGTCGCTCACCAATAATTAAAATAAAAAATCAACAAATTATGCTACCGTTTGAGGTTCTAATGTAAGGCTTCTTTTTCTAAAAGGACAAAATATTTATAAAATACTTAAGTAATAAACACTTTAGGTAAGCTAAAATATGTCTTCAGTTTTGAATTTTTTTTGAGTTAGAAATTTTGACTAGTTGTTATTTTGATTTGGCTACTGGCGACGAAATTACTTGCTTCATGGTTTAGCTGTCCGGAGGTGGTCTTAATTATTGAGTGGACAGCTTCGGTGTGAGATGGAATACCCCCAACTATTCTCCTCTCATTGCGGGGAGTTCGGGTGCCCGTTTTATGGAGGATACCCCATAGTCACATGACGCATACTGCACAGTTTCTGTGTCTGCAAAAAAGTGGGTTCTCTCACCAAAACTAAGGTGCTTGTGGTAAAGGAAACCCTGATTTCTATAATTGTCAATAGGCGGTCGATGCTGATGAGTTTCCATTGGTCTGGTGGGGTTCCGATTCGTTGCAGCCCCCTAGTTTGTAAAATTTACATTCGTGGTCCTTGTTTTTGCCTCTTGGCTAGAAGTGTCCATAGTAGTTCTAACGGCATGGTCAAACATTTAAATATCTATCTTGAGTTTTTTCTAATCTTTCCCCTCAATCTAGGGGGTGCGAAGTAGATTCTGACAAACTTCTTCAAAATTGCTACATCCCTAAACTCCGCCATGAACTTTCCTATCTCAACATTTAATTCTTGGCCGAGTGTTTCTCAGCTCTATGAAAAAGTACGTGACATAAGCGCCCTTCACCACCTATTCTTTAAGGATATAATATTTTTGATGATCCAGGTCATATCGGTTTCTTTAATCTTGTTTATCCTCACAAACTTATCGTGCAGCTTGTAACGATCTTGGTCTGATTGCACATTACGTTCTAAGCATAAGTCTTCAAAGGACTCTAGCTTAAGGGCAATAAATTCTTCCTAGCGCTTCAACTCCCCTATCCCTATGTAATTCAGAAAGGGCTCATTCTGGTTTAAGATTTGAGAAAATTGGACATGGGCCACACGGGGTGACTCACTATATCCTTCTGAAGATGTGCCTAATCTGACTTCTTCTCGTTTGAAATGACAGTTGTAACTTAGGCTATCGATTTTTGGCCCAGAATTTTCTCTTACACTTTGTCCTATGGGCGCCTATTTAAAGGGTTTTGGCTCACCGTTGGATGTGATGGCCAATTATTTGGTGTTAAACTTTTAAAGGCATGATTTGTTGTTGAGTTTATGGGTGAGTTCTGTTGAGTTTTAAGTCTGCTAACGCTGTCCCTTATCTTCTGAAGTTCCTGTTCCATCTTAGCAAGTTTTTGTTCGGATGCAAGTGACTCTGCCTGTTGACTGGCGTTCTTGAGCTCACGCATATTTTAAATTTCTAAGTTTTGTCTTTTAAGCCATTTTTGTTCAAGTATTGCCCTCTTAACTCAAACGCCAACTCATTTTCAAGTCTTTGTCTATCAAGCCTCTGCTTTACAATTATTTTTATGCCTGACTCCATATGGTAATCATGTTCTACATCAGCATTGCTGACCAGTGTATATCCTGGGTCACCATGTCCGCTCGCACGGCCTGGTAGCAGCGACGGAACAGGTACTGCCTCAGAGTCACATTTGCAAGGCTCTGGCTATTACCTTTCTCTTTAGTACGTGTACTTATGCGTCTCTCGCTCATATCCAATACCAAGTATTAACAATAATTATAAATATCAGGGTTTCCTTTGCCATAAGCACCTTAATTTTGGTGAGAGAGCCCACTGTTGTGCAAACACAATAAGGTGCAGTATGCGTCATGTGACTATGGGGTATCCTCAAACACCCGCAGTGAGAGAAGAATGGTTGAGGATATTCCATCTCACACCAAAGCTGTCCACTCAATAGTTTAGACCACTTCCGGACAGGTAAACCATGAAGCAAGTAATAGCGTCGCCAGTAGCCAAATCAAAAAACCACTAACTTAAAATTTCTAACTCAAAAAAAAAAACTTTAAACTGAAGACATATTTTAGCCGACCTAGTTTTTTATGACTATTTTGTCCTTTTAGAAAAAATAGCCTAATATTACAAGGTTACAGCTAAAAATGTGACAAAATGCGAGAATAGATTTTACAAAGGTATTTTGCTTTGATCTGAAAATAAGTCTCGTTAAAATGAATGAACTCTGCTTGAGAGACCAGCTTTTGACAAAATTGGTTGGAGATATCCATCATAACGAGAAGTTGGCCGTGTTTGATGCATTCTCATTGGCATGCTCTGTAGTTGTTGTCTACGTTTGAAGTTAATAGAAAACAGGATTGGTCTTTTAGGACAACAGTTTCTTATCGCTTAGAAGGAGTCATTGGTTTGGGGAGTTTATTTGCGAAGAATTCTATAATAAAGCGTCGAACAAAAGTATGCTCGAAACAGTTGTCATTAAGTTTAAAAATATAATAAAAAACTTAGATAGTTTAGTTTAACATTCTATTCATAGGGTTCCAATATGCTAAAGCATCTTAAGGTATACCATTAACCGCGATGGTTAACAAGTATGTAGGAAATGAAACAAAGTCGTGAAAATAAGCTTAAGTTTTGCGTCAAACGCAACAATAAGTAGATAATTAAACAGTCAAATTAGTAAGGTGTTAGGCATGTTTGCTCAACTGAATGTAGGGTTTTAGAATAACCAAAGTCAAGTATTTGCACAAAGTCTGACGTACTGTGCATATGTTTGCATCACTTTATTATACGATAGCGAGACGTAAACATTGAGGAGAGATTTATACCTTCTACCTATGATATTTCCGTCAAATGTTGACTTAAATGAGTAAGGGATGTCTTAAAGTGTTGTAGCTCAGTATATTTTGTTTTAGTTTCTCACAATATGAAACAGTTTGTTAACATTATATAATATATTTTTAACAAAAAAAAAAAGGAGTGGTTAGTAACTATAAATTATGAGCTACCTATTCAATGGCAAGTAGTTATAATGTTTAATTTTTTACTAGTAGTTTCTAAAAATAAACCAAGAACCTTATGTATAAACGTTGTGCCCCTTCTTAACTCTAACATTTTCGTAAAATAACTCACGTAAATGATCAGCGTATCACCATAAGTTTGTTATAAAGCAAAGCCTATGTAAATTAGACTATCTTAAGTTAAGAATCTCAAACGTTTTTGATGTTTTGCACTTTTTTACTTAACTAATAGATTAATTAGTAAGAAAAATCAAACAATTGAAAATGACTATAGTTATAAAAATGTAATCTATGGCAACCTTATTGACAACTACTAAGGTTTTGTTAAATATTTAATAGTTAAATAAAACACAATAAAACATTATTTGTCACAGAAAAAGTACCATTTACTTTAGCTCATAAGGTAACTATTTTTAAGTGAAAATAAAAAGTTAAGACTTTAATTAATAGTGTTTAATGACAAATTAGTTATAACCTTTTAATTAAAAACACTTTATCTAGAGTAATTCAGATGAGCTTACGAAAAGAAAATGGAAAATAATTTTTTATGGTTAATGCAAATTGACAAAAAAAAAGTATGTAAAAGAATTTCAGTTTAATTAAAACGTAGTTGTAAAAATGTTTTTACATTCATACTTATTTTATGAATAAATTAACTATTTATTAGTTACGTTTTTAAGGTATTACTTTTTTATTAATCTATTATACTGTTAAAAACAAGAAATGAGTTTTAAAATGAATTTAATAGCCATTAACAAAAATTGTACCAGTTTTATAAAAGTTTATCAAAAATATTTTATAAAAATAAAACTAGTTTACTTTTTATTATATAATATATTTTTTTAAATTATATAACTAAATTCAAAATTAAAATATTATAACTATTTATATTACTAGCTAATATACTATAATACTGTTTATATTTATCTATAAAACAAGGTCTTGTAGATAGTTTTACTTAAATTTTCTTTTATATTACAACTTGTTACAAAATAATGTAAAAATATTAACAAATAAACCAATGAAATGTTTTAATGTATTTAACAAAAAACATACATTTCAAGAAAAGAAATACCTTTATCTTTAAATTTTATTATGCTAAAAAAGTATAAAGGTAAGACAAATTTTGATTTATTTTTAAAACATCTAGAGAACGCTAACAAATCTATTTTTATATAGGAAGAAATTCTTTAATATAATCGATTTTATTGACACTAAAACTAAATTTAAACCGAAAATGGGAAACAAAAAGCTCTTTAAAATCAAATTTTAAGAACTTTTGAAAGTTTATTTAAATTAAAAGTTTACCTTGAAATACAAAACACAATAACAGGTTGCCCTTCACTTATAAATAACTTGTTAATGCTTTTAACTGTTTAATTCTAAACCTATTATGATAAAATAATAAAAAGTTAAAGAAAAGGTTTTATAATACTAATTTGTGGTGTAGTATAAAACATATATTACTTTTAATTTACAAGTAGTTAACCACAATATATAACAAATTAACAAATTTTTAAAACTTTTATAATTAGTAACGTTTTGGTAACGTATAAGAAGATGAATTATTTGATGATTCTTAAATTGCTATAATTGTTTTAATATGATAAATATGCTAAGTAATAACTAACTAACTTTTTTATAAAACACTTTTGATAAGGTTTAAAACGAATTAGTTATATACACTGTTTAAGCTACTTATTATAGGCATATACTACATAAGTTATAATATAACTAAATACAACTTTTTAATTCCGGTAAGTTTTAATTATTATAATTCTGATTTAAATACATACAAACTTTTGAAATATTATGTGGTAGGTATTCTTGAAACATGACTATATATAAACATATTTTACTAAAGAACTAAGACAAAAGTAGACTCTTCATTAATTTTATTAGAACTAAATAAAAACTCTATGTTTGTGAGAGCTTTTATACCCTATGCTCCTACACGTTGCGCAGTGCTTTTTACATAACAACACTCATTTTAACCACTTATGTTAGTTTTACCTACTTTAAGCAAAACACTGGTTAAATGCTATTAATTATGTTCACTTGTTTCTACAACGAGTCAAAACAAGTAAAATAAATTAGCTGAATTTAAATCGTTTTAAGAATGTTGCTGTTGTAGAAAACAAACATGTTGGAATTAAGAAGGGGATATATAAAGAATTACTTAATTCAAAGTACTTTTGTAAATAAAAGAGCAAAATTGTTTTATAAACAGTTTGTTTAAAAAACACTAAAGTTTACTTTTAGTAATTTTTTATTATTCCTAAGTAACAAACACTAAGGTTTAATTTTAAGTTGTTCATATTATCTTTCTTCTACTTGATTAAAAAATGTTTAAAATTTTTGTTTATAAGTAATAGGAAATGCTTTTACAAATAAAAAATTCTTCAAAAAAACTTTGTGTGCAAAAAAATGTTCAACTAAAATTTACTTGTAAATTAAGGAAACAATGTTTACGCAATAATAAGTTTTGAAATTTTTAGAATCAAACCCTTGAAGACAAAAAAATATCTAAAGTGTTGAAAAATTAGTGATAATGTTATTTATAGTTTAAAAGAAACCAATTTAAACAAAAAAATTAAAAAGCAAATAGTCTTGAAAACACCTCAGTACATACAAATATTTAAATTTTGTTTAAATTTAGAAACATGATAACTTTTAAATAATTACATATTTTCTACTACTACAACAAACTTCTACAAGATTAAGAACAATCAAACTTTTGACATTAAAGTCAGTCTATACTTGTTTTTATGAAATACATTAAAAACTTAAAAAAGTGTCTCAGTATTAACATTTTTTATTAATAAATTATCTGTAAAGTAAAAACTAAAAATTAACAAACTATGACACTCGAAATAGTTTTTGTTTGTTAGCTATACTTAAAAGCTCACCACTCTCTTTTTTATAAACTCTAAAAAACAAAATTAGTCTGTGTTTAATAAATTGTTTTAATAAAAATTAAAACTTTAATCCAATAAAAACAATGTGATTAAAGTTTTTAAACAGATAGAAACAAATTAACAAACTAGATACCAATTAGAAAATAAGGTAATACTTAATAATTGATTATAACTAACTTTGTAGCTATTACTCACTTTTTAGAAACTTTTTTAAAAACTATAAATGGCGACTCGTTTACTTAGAAATTTTATCGGCAGAGCGACACAGGGCAACCGCGCAAAAATACGTTTTGTAATCGGCTTAAACAAAGATAGAAGAGAACCTATTTTTTATTGGAAACTTTAAATCAATAAAGAAGTATCTGAATAACTGAGTGACGTAAGAATGCTTACAGACTTCTAACTAAAACTTAAACGTTTTGATTTATGTTTTGTTTTGTTAATTATGTGACTAAAAATATTGTTTAATTTTGAAGGCACACGTAATTAGTTTAGATATAAATCAGTGAATTACTTAAACATTAACTATAACTAATTTAAGTTTATTAACTTGATACATTTTTATTCAACTGTTGAGCCTACCCTGCAGAGCTTAAATGAATAATTGTGTAGTAAAAAAATAACCGGTTTACTCTTACGGCTCCAACAGTTGTAGAACTAAAAAAAACAAAACTACAACGCTTAACAAATTAAACAAAAATCAACAAAAAATCATTACAACTCAATTTTAAAACTATTTTTATACATTCTAATGCAAATGAATTATTGTTTTTTTTTTTATAAAGAAATCAAAATCTAAAACTACAGTGGTTTAACAGACGGCTGTGGAAAATAATATTCTATAATTTATTTAACTTTAATAATATAATTTTGTTTTGTGTTAAGTAGGTATCGAAGCATCTTTAGTTTTTATCATAAAAAAGACATGTTCTGTTTTAATGCACAGTATGCAAAGCGGGTTAGTATAATTGCGAATAGGCTCTGTTTTTTATTTACTTTCAAAATTTTGATAAATCCAGTCCGCAGAAGAACATTCAAGTAAGTCCTTATTGGATTTAAAGTTATTTTACTTCAAGTTTATTAAAAGAAATGAGACAAACAAAGTTGTTCAAGAATTCTTTTACAGAGCTTAGAATTTCTTTTGATTAGTTTTCTGAATAAACTTTGTAGAATTTAAATATAACAAAAACATAAATAAAGCTTGTGTTATTACAAATTTTCTAACTGAGTATTACAAAAACAAAAAACTACTTTTATAAGCAATTGTCAATATAGAAGTATATTGTTTTGTATAATTGTTTAAGATATTTGTAGTAAAAACAGTTCATAACGTACTAAAAAACCGCAACAGAATGATTGCTTAATTTAGAAACAAACGTTAAGTCTAGCTGTTGATGATAATATAGATTACAGTATTTTGTAAAACAAAATATTATAGTACAATTTTACATTTACTTTAAAATGTATATTAGTGTATAGTTAAACAATATAGCTTATAAATTACTGTAATGTTGTTTATAACTTTTTTACTTTACAAAAAATCAACTCACGCTTTTATTGTGCAATAATTTATCAGATGTCGTTTAATTTTATTCCAAAGAACTTTTAAGACAACTTATTTCTAAATTAACTAAATTCAGTCTTTTACTTGTATACATGACTTATTACAGTAGTTTTATTTCTTGTTTCTTGAAATCAGTTGTTCTCTTTTCTAACCTGTGAAAGAAACATTTTAATTATAAGTTATCAAAAGAAGCAACACTTTAGTACATTTGTCAAGCAATAGCGAGTCAAATGTTTATACATTGAAAGTAAAAAAAATATGTTTTTTTATTACGTATTTTTTAATGAATATAAATACATGTTTTTTTTATTAGTATGTTTTTTTTTTGCAATTTGTTTACATCGTTAATTTTTATTCGTGTAAATTTAAATAATCGAAAAATGATAGAAAGTGCAACGCTAATTTTAAAACGAAGTTTTTGAACTTTTTAAATATGCTTAAGGACAAAGTTAAAATAAACTTTCGAGCTATAAGAAAGTTTTCGCAACTAATATGAATTAAACATAACAATAAAAACAAATCTTAATTAAGCTTAGTTTACTACAACTTTACTATAGTTGATAAGCAATAAGGTTGTATAAAACTAAAATACACGCACTTAAGGCTACGACTTTTTAACTTTCAATTTTGTTTAAGCATTTTAAGTTTTATTTTAATTTAGAAATCTAATTTCAGTAAAACCTTCAAGCGCAACTTTAAATTATTAATGTAATGCTTTGTTTGTTTCAACAAGCTAAGCTTTTATACAAACTTTGGCGAATTGAAACAAATGTTAAAAAAATAAAGAAAGATGTTGTATCTATATTGTTCAACTAAGAGTTTTTAAGTTTTAACTTATCAACATAAGTATAAAAAAGTATAATTTTGTAAAGAGTAGTATTAAAAAATGGTTTCTAATTTTGTTAAGTTATTATAGTTTTTTGTTTTTACACTCTATGGTTGCTACTTAATATAATTAAAATGAGGGTTGCTAAACTTATATTTTACACAAAGCGGAACAGAAAAATAAAAATCAAGACACATTTTAAAATATTGAATACTTTGTTTTAAGTTTTATTTTAAACATTAAATTCTCATTTTTGAATCATACAATGTCAGATAAAAAAAATATACATGTGCGGTGTTAAAAAAACTTAACTTAACAAAACTCCAATTTTTTTTAAGTCTATTGGTTAGACATATTTAAATGTTAATATATCAAGTTTCCGTAGAGACATATCGTAAAAATTTACGATTTTATTAGTTAATTATAAATATTAATATATGACATATACAACACAACATTTTAACCTACCAATTTGTGGTTTAATTTTTTTTCGGTTTTAACATTTCTATTTCTATTCGGAGTTGATTTTTAAAACTTTTTACATAATTAAAACTTTAGTAACAATTGTTTTCATTTGAGTTCTACAAGTTTAATCTATAATATTTTCAAATATTAAGTCTGTAAAAAAAAACTTAAAAATAGTTGATCGTCTTCCGTAACGAGTAATATACAAACTTAATAATAAGTATTTTTACTAAAAATGGAGATGTTTAAAACATGTACAGAGGTTTCATAAATTTTTAGTAAACATTTTAATTATTGAATGAGTTTGATTATTATGATAAGTAGTTTTATAATATAGCAAATCATCAAAAATCGTATTTCAAAATGATTTAAGTTAATTACTGTAACTGTATTTGAAATACAGTTTTTTTGTTGTCGTATAATCAATTGAAACGATCTAAAGTGTCTTATTAATAAGTTGTGCCATTTAATTTTTTTAAATAAAGTATGTCATAAAAAATCAATGCGAAATAGTAAGAAAAATCAAAACAGTTAGATAAATTACACATGTTACAGAAAACAATTAACAAACAGTTTGAACACTTTCCCTTATTGCAAAGCTTTTATTAAAGGATTGCAATAGTTCTACTAAAAAATAAAAAAATAGTGCAATATTTAAAAGTAAAAACTATTACTAATTTTTATTTTAAAGTCATAATTAACTCATACAATTTACTATATATTAAGATTAAAGTTAGAAATTTAATTTTCAAGCGTTTTCTTAATTTTATCATTCAGTTTAAGTGCTTTTTTTTTGATAAGTAGATTTAGGAATACAAAAATTAAAATACAACACTTTAAATTTCTTGAAGCAGTAATTAACTTTTTGGAATACAAGTATAAGTGTTCTAATAAGTTGGTTTTATGTAGTAATTATAAAATATGAAACCTTTTACATTTGAACTTAACCATCAGTAAAGCAAAAGTTTGCGTTTTAGTATTTTGTGTTTCTTAATGTTTATGCATAACAAAAAGTATGATTTAAACTATAAAACATCTTTTAATTGTCTTTATACCAGGTGTAAAAGATCTTTAATGAAAGTTAAAACACTAAATCTGATGAACAATATTTATTCGATAAAAGTAAAAAAAACTTAAGAGACATACAGTTTATACGATTTAAAAGTAGTAAAATAGTAAATACTAAAAAAAAATTTAAATTTTAAAAACACTTCAAAGTTAAAGTTAGAAAAATTAATTGATCAACAAGCTATAAAGTATTAGTTATTTTTTAATGTGGTAAATAGAAAAAAAAAACTTAATAATTAGTCGTACAAAGTGTTTTATAGTGTAATAATGAAATAATACTAAAAGAGTTCGAATACTTAGCGAAACTAGTAAAATGTTTTTGTATAAAATGTTTATGTAGTCAAATATTAATTTTTTATTTTTTATAAGTGTAATTTGTTTTTTTAATTTTTTGGTTGAAATTATACAAAGTATTTAATTAAGGTTTAAGACTATTAACGTTTTAGTTTTTTTAAACTTTTGGTTTAGGTTGTTTGTTAACAATCACTTGAAATGTATTTATTAAAAATGAGTTTAACTATTTAACCTAATAACTATTTTAGTTTAGTACAGTGGTTCCCAACCTTTTTGATGCCCCGCACCCCTATAGTCTCTTAACTTGATCTCGCACCCCTAACACTGTATGCTATAACTATTTATTGATAATTTGATTATAAAATCATTGACTTCATTAATTAATAATTTATATTTTAATTTTTATAATAGTGTAATTGTGTACTATTGTGATTGAGATCTAATTAAATAAACTGTATTCTAAGAAAAATAAAAAAGTGAATTATTAGGACATTTTTTTTTTATAAAATTTATACAAAAACAATGCTTTAGCCTATGACTTCGTCATTTAGTTTTTTAAAATTTGAAAAAACATAAGAAGTCAGTAAAAAGCACTAGAATAGTAATAAATATTAGATTTAAACTTAAAACCAAACTTTTTATACATTTTGTTATAAATATATGTACTTAAAAAATAAAGATCAGCTGTTCTAAGTTAGGCTTTTGTAATGTTTTATTTTCAAAACTATTAGCAGCTAGGAGGTTTCAAAATAATAAAGGTTTGAGTTAAGATTTTAAAAAGTTAAAAGATATTTAGTCTTAAATTGTCAAAAGATATGTATAAAAGCAAAAACAAAAAAAAAGTTTGTATGCTTACAACATTAAAAGAAAAAAAAAAAAGATTGAAAAAGGTAAACGCTATAAGTTCAAAAAAGGAATGAATAGAAATAAAGTTGATGCATTGAATACTTTTGCTGATCTATAAAAGTTGGTTTCACTAAAGCTAAAAACAAGTTTTCTTAAATGGTATAACGTACAGTAATTGCTGTGAACTTTACAATTTACTGATGTTAAATCTTTAAACACCAATTTTTGCACAACTAAGCTTAATAAAAGGTTACATTATAAATGAAAAGTACCTGTTCTTAACAGCTAAAAAAAACCTGCTGAAGATATTAATTTTCATTTAAGTATTTCAATTAAAATAGATGCTAGCTCATAAGCTGTTTTAAACAATTAATGGAAATGGATGCCAGTTAAGAAAATAAAATACTTAAAGAAAAGATGACTAAAATTAACAGGTTTAAAACTATTTGAAACTTTTACTGAAATGTTAATTCTAAACTAACAGCTACTAAATGATATTAGTAAAATTAATTTACTTCTAGAAAAGCGCTTTTGCTCTATTACATATTAATTCAAATAATGTATTCAGATAATTAGCGCCAACTTCTTTAATAACAAAATGTACTTTGTAACTTTATAAACTTTATCAGAGAGTGAAAAAATCCTTATTTATCAGACAAAAATGAAAAGCCATCTCGCACCCCCAAGGGGTGCGAGCACTCCTGGTTGGGAACCCCTGGTTTAGTAGAACAAGTTTTTAATTCGAAGTTTTTAAAATACTACTGTTTATATTTAATATTTAGTACATCTTTTTTAAGTGATCTATGCTTAATATTTTAAACAAATAAATGTTTTGTTTAATAATTAACTCGTTTACTTATACAAAAAACTCATAGAATAAAATTAGTATGCATCAATATAATTTTATAAACTATTTTCTTAAAAAGTTAATTAAACTGAAATTATTATTTAAAAATTAAAAAATATCTATAAAAGTTACTAACAAATCTATCTTAAATTATTATCAACGGACTAATAATTATTAATTGTTTTAAAACGCATAGTTAAAGTAACTATTTAAAATTTTACAAACTCCAATAAACATACTAAAAAAACTAATTTCGTACCTACATGACAAATTTTAGTACTTTTACGAAAGCATCCTTACTATAACATATTTATATATAAAATACTTTTAATAAATTAATTAAGTTTTAAACTATTATTTTATTTTACTTTTTATATAAGCTATTTAATTAAATTACTTATATATTTAGAAATGTTTATACGTTATTAATACAAATATAATTCACAAAAAACACATATGTTATATAAGTGAACTTTACTTTAAATTTATGGGATTATATATAAATATTTAATAAGTATATTTAGAGTAAAAATTATGTTTAATGCTATCTTTGCTCAAAAACAAAGTTAGGGTTTATTTTCTGATGAACTTAAATATTTGTTTTCAGACTCACTTATAGCAAAACAAACGGAAAATTAAGCGCACAGTTTATAATATAAAAATGTTGAAAAATATTAATTAATAAATAAAAATACTATTTAAGATAAATTGAAATTAAAGCTACTAACTAAAATTAAATAAAATTACTTCTAGTATGTTATTAATTATTGTCTTATATATTTTTTGTCTTATACTATACGTATAAATCTAAGTATAAACTTGAAAAGCAACTAAACTGTACTCGAGTAGTGAACGACTCGATAACCGAAAGGACTTTTAGTATACGACGTTATATGACCAATTACGTTTAGCGCTATTCTGTCGTGCAATAAACAATATAGATTACGAACTTAAAGAAACGAAATAAAAAGTCTATAGAAGTATAAATATAATGTTAAGAATTTTACTTATACTAATTAAGTCTACAAACTGAAAACTTAGTTTAAAATTAGATACGGAATTTTTTTCAGTGTTATTACTTCTATTTATTGTTTAAAATTAGTTTTCTGAATTTAATCCCAGTTTTTTTTTTATCTTTTTATTAACGTTATTTATGTATAACGAGTTTTCAACTTATTTTTGAATAAAAACCATTTACATAGAAAAAAATCTTTACCGTGGTGCTAACCCTACCTTGAGTTTAGTATCATCAATGAAGTAAAGAAATTTATTTTGGTATTTCAAATAACTTTTTAAGTAATAATAAATGTTTTCAATATTATTTAAACTAACTGTAATTATGTAAGTTAATGACTTTATTGCTTATACATGTATTAAAAAATTATGAATAAGTACGCACATTGTTTAAACTAATATATAATAGTAATACAGACAAGTTTTACTTACACATAATTTTATTTTCAAACCAAAACCTTTGTATTCTGTAAGTTAAGCTTAGCAGTAGATATTAAATAACAAATGTTCACTATATTAATATTTCAAAAGGATTTTGTTTAAAAATACGCTACTTTTTTAGTTGGTTTATTAAACGACGTACAGTTGAAAGAACTTAAAAATAAATAAAAAATCTTCAAAAACCCTAGTTTTCCTTATAATCTAAAAACCAAAAACTTAAATTAAATGAGTATTTATTCTATATTTCTGAAACCTTTATTATGCGTAAAAACTGATTTTATGACCTAAATGCATTTCAATTTTACAATACTATTCTTAAATAATAAAAATAAGCAATATTTGACAATAATAAGTTTCATGCCACATCATTAGAGTATATCTAAAAATTTTTTACATGAAGTTACTGCAGTATTAGTTGCAATTTTTCTTACATTAGTTTAATTTTATCTTAACACACATACATTACTTATTAAAATATTTGTACTTTTTTTAAACTATTAAATGGTGTTATATATTGTACATATGTTAGTAAATTACAACAACAAGTATTTAAACTTATTTTATAGAATCATAAAAAACATTAACATACCCTTTGCTAAAACATGTTTGACTATTTATCCAGTGATTTTTTACTGTTCAAGAAGTTTGTATTAGTTTTGGGTTTATCATCAACTAATCATAACCTGATAATAAATAAAAAATTCTAAAATCTGTTTTAAAAAGGTATACTATACAAGTATAATTAAAATTTAACTGCTTGAATGAAAATTAAAGAGATAGTCATAAGATTTTTAAGTTTTTGTGACATTGTTTCATAAATATCAACTATTAGTACACATTTGAGAACTTAAACGCAAAATATTGAAAGTAATCGAAAAAAATCTTTAATTTTATATCGTATATCAAATACCTTATTTTAAAAGTTCACAAGAAATAGCATACGGTGTAATTCTAGAATTTTAGGCACTCTTCTTATTTTTCGTTTTTCAAAAAACTGTGCAAAACAAGAAGATTGTACTAAAAGTTTAAATCAGAAAATGTCTAAAAAATTATTTACATATTTTTTCTAATTTTTTTTTAATTGGTACAATGTATATCGAAAATAATTTAATAAAGTAGTTAATCAAAAACTAAAAATCTTAATGTTTTTATCTTTTAAAGTTTCTATATTTTTTAAAACTAAAGTAAATAGGCAATAAAATATCGCTTGTAAAAACTTAAATTAAATTAGTTATATAATCATAGTTAGAAATTTTCGTAAATTAAATATAGATCCCCTGTCCTTTTGATAAAGAATAAAAAAAAATGTCTGCGATAGATGCCTTGAGATGTTTTACTCTTAAATTTTCCCTCCATTTTCTTAAAAACACCAATGAATTTTCAAAATATATAGCAGGTTAAAAAAAGAAATAAAACATTTTATTTTTTGAATTTTAAAGAACTTTGACCTTATTTTAATTAACTCTCAACCAAAGAAAAAAAAAAAAAAGATGTATTTGTATATAATTATTTAAAATGTTTTTTCACAGTTGCTGTAGGCATTAATTTAAAAAGAAAAGTAGAATTTTGAGTTAATTTTCAACTTTAAAACATCAAAAGTTTGCTTTATTCAACCTCGCATAATGCTTAGTGCAATTGAACCAAAGTAGAACCAAACTTTGTTTTTAAAAGAAGAAACATAGCTCTAAAGAGTTAAACAGTGCTCTTGGTATAATTTTTAGTCACCAAAATGGTCAGTTGCCGCTTACCAGCCTATTGTGCACATGTGGTACTTAATTTTTTAAGATTTGATTATTAACTAACGCTTATTACCGTTAGTTAAACTTAATGTTTTTACTAATATGGAAATGTGTAACTAAGAAATAACAATAACTTTTTTGCATACTGTTTGAAATTTGTTATTCATTACAAATAAGTTATAAAAAAAAAATAAAACGCTTTGTAAAAATAGTTATCACTAAATACATTTATGTTCATCTTGAGTACAGAGTTTTTACTACAAAATTTGGAGACAAATGCATTTTCTAGAGGACTACTTAGGGTCGTATTCAACGTGCGCATTCAAAAAAAAGCTATTGTATTAAGCAATATTCAAAAAGTCGGCTTGATGTTTAATACCTTAGCACATAAAATTTCTGATTATGAACTTTGAACACAGCCTTAACTAGTCTAATGAAAAAAGTGCATTTGTCTACAAAACTTTGAGTTTAAATTTCGCACTTAACCAGAGCTAACTACTGTTCAATAAGTGGTTTTAGATGTAAACTAAAATAAAATGTAAATTGAAATGAAAATAAAATTTATCGTAAACACTTATAGTTATATCTTCTTTTGACATGAGTTGTATAATTTTTGTAAAAAAAATACAGTACATAAATAAATCAACTTTTTAATATGGGTCGTTGTCACTTTCGCATAAAGCATACCTTTTGCACAAAGACACTATTGCTTAGCATCACTTTCGCACGGCTTCAGTTCGTATGTATTCAATCTGACCCTAACTCTGACCCTAACCCTAATTTAGACCCTAGCCATAACCTCGTGCAAAAGTGACGCCATACAAAAGTAACGACTTGTGCAATAATGTTTAACATGCAAAAGTGACTCTTAGAAAATTTATCTTTAAAAATGACATGCTGGTATAGGGGTCCTAATGACAATTTTTATAAGACACTAAATTAAACGTATTAAGATCATAGCTCAGTTGTTGACACGTTTATCGAAAGCTTTATAAAGACAATATTTCGTCAAAAAAGTTGTTTAGTATGCATTACTATGTACTGTAGTACAAACAAAATTAAAAGCAATTAAAAAAAACCAAAAAGAATTGTTTTGAATATTTTTATTTGAATAAAATTTACTAAAAATGAAAAATTGTCGAAGTCAGATGTTTTTGTTGGTGAATTTATAAAAAAAATAAAAACCCTTAAATAAAGCGACAACAATAAAAATATTGAAAATTTGAAATCTTAATGTATTTTTAATTTATCGTTTAACTTATTTTTTAGTATAACATAATTATTACAATTAATTTTGAGGTCTAAAAATGGTTGTAAAGCGTTTTTAACAGAAAACCGCATTTACGTCAATATGCTATGTATTTAAAATTATCTCATTTTCATTTTTAAAACTATATGCTTTTAAATTTCAAAAAAATGTTTTAACAATAAGTAACAGTAACATTAAAATTAAAACTTAAAAACTATATGAAAACTAATAAGAAATAAAAAATTATTAATAAAAGTAATCTATAAACTAGTATAGTTACTATTTCAACAAAATTAAATGCTATTAACAGACTTACTGTAAATGTTTGTAGAACATAAATTAGAAAGATGATTGATTTATATTGAAATGTTTTTTCTGCCTTCAAACTTGTGTCAGTCGTTAGGAACTTGTTGCAGACAACGGCTTTACTACCTTACATCTCAACAGTAACTTTTAGTTTAATCCTTCACTAAACATTTTGTGATAGCTAATTTTAGCTAAATAAAATAAGATCAACTTTTAATAATAGGTAGATCTATGATAGCCTTAAGTTTATTAAAATTAATAATATGCAAACAACCTAAATCAAAAAATTCAATAAAAATAACAAATATGACTAAATAAACAATATGTTAATTTTTATAAATAATTATTGATGAAAAATAATCAAAAACTACGACTAAGGAATTTTTAGGCATAAAAAAATTAACTATAAATTATTTATCACTTACGTATTACGTCTAAGTCTTTACGTATAAAATGCTCTAGATAACAAAAAAAGGTACCCAAGCTGTTTAAAAAAAAAAAATAATGTTAGAAAATGGTAGTGTTTTTAATAATAGAAAACTTTAATATATCAAACATTTAATTTCATAAAAAAAATTATTAAAAAATAATAAACAAGTAAGAAAATATAGGTAAAAATGTTTTAACAGCTTAAAAATCGTATTTTCTCGAATGTTCAGATTAATTGAATTGAATCTGCTGTAGCTTTATTTTGTAACTTTAACAATGCAAGTGTTGTTAAATATAATTCATAGTTTATTCATGAAACTTTAGCTGTAATTGAGTAGTTTAAATTTTAATGTTAAGTAAAAGATGTAGAAAAACAAAACATAGCTATATTTTTACGTGTAAAAAAACAAAAATTTCTTTATTTTTAATTGTACCTAACTTTATTCAATGTCAGAAATGGTGCAAATAAAAATATACTTTATATGATAAAAAGTCTGTTTAATATTTTTACCTAGGTATGTCTTACCTTCAGAAGTACAATATTCTTTTTTTTAAAACTTTATAACAGTGTTACAATTTTTTTCTGAGTTAGTTTTAATTTTCTTAATCTCGACAATGTCAAAAGCTATATACATATGTAAAAACACTAAAGTCTTTTTTAATTAAAAAAAGCAAGCTATTAAAATAAAACTAAACTAAGTTACTAATAACACACACAAGAGATATAATGTTTGTGTGTAAAAGTATATGTACAAAAGTTTGTGTATTGGTGTTCAGTGCCCCATAGATTAAAAACAATTACTTTTTATTACTTAATCTCTTACTATTTATATAAATTATAAATTGTAACTCAGCTAAGGATTAGTTGTATATATTGCAAAAAATTTATAGACAATGAGTAATACTCACGTTACAGTGAGTACTTACTGCAAATACTAAAAATTTACAACTTAACTAACTATTTTTAATATGAATACTTAATTTATTTTTGTTACCCGAAAAAATCTTATAAGCTTAAGTCAGATTAAATGTTTAGATTAATTCACATGTAACAAAAATTTTTTTTCCAAATAATTATTTCATTTTGTTTTAATTCAAAATGTATGTTGATTTAATTCATAAATCTAGTTCTTCGGTATCTTTAGTACGTTTAAGGTTTAAAGTAAACATTTTACTTTTAAAAACTTTCAAAAACGTATTTCATATAACCTTTAGGTAAAATAAGTAAGATTCTTTTTAAGTTTAAAAAAGTATTTATAAAATATTAAATTTGTTTATTAGATATTATATTGTGTTCCATTTAACAATGAACAGTTTTTCTTAGAAAACTTAAAGCTATAACTAAATGTTAATAAAATTTGAAAATAAACAATCTGTCTTCCATCTATGTTTTTTATTCACAAGTATTTATGAATTTAAAAAGTTAAGCTTAAAGCCTTGCAAGTGCTTTAAAATATCAAACCTTTACTTTATTATTGGAAGCACAAAATTACGTAAGTGCTGATAACATTTCAATTATAATTTAATCTAACTTTAATACTTATTTTATACAAGTGATAAACATTTTAAAGCATTATAATGTTTTTTAACATTTTCGATTTATTCACACAAACAAAGCTTTTCATACTCAAAGACTTTTTTAATATAAAGATATTTCAATACAAACTAAAATTTACCGAAACAACTAACAATTTTACTAAAGCAAGAAAAACTGTATTATTTTGTACGTAAAGTGTTGTATCTGTCATTCTGTCAAAAACATTTAGATAATTCAAGTTTTATCTTTTAGAAAAAAAAATCATTAATAGATGGTTGTATCAAATAATATCTTTAAGATTTACTATCAACCTTTGAATATCTAATTATTTTACTTAGCTAGAAATAAAACTTTTTTCAAAACTCAAACTAAAACTTTATTGAATAGAAGTACGATTTAAAACACTTAAACTAAAAGTTTTACTAAAAAACCGTTAAAATATAAAAAAATAAAACGTGTTACAACAATAATTAATAAAATAATTTTTATTAGCATATTAAAAAAAGTTTTTATCAATTAAAAAGATATAAATAACACCTTTTTTTATAAAAGCTGAAAGCAAAAAAGTAAGTTTTTTTAAATGAATAAGAATTGGATTATACTACTCTATAGATTAAAAAAGGATTATTTCCAATAAATTAATTGCTTCTCTTTTCTTAATTACAAGTTGTAGTTCAACTTAAGATTAGTTACATTTGTTTAAATTGTATTAAACTTCATTGACATTGTAAAACTAAATTTACATTGTCTACTCACCGGTATTACTTGTTACTTGTATCTAAATTACTTTAAATATTATTAACTAAAGGCTTTAAATTATGTGAAACCCTTGTCCTTTTCAATAAAAATTGTATATTTTGCCTCAGTAGTAAATATTAAAACTATCTTTTTATTTCGATTTTAAAATAAACATGTTTTACACAGGTAAAATATAAAACAAAGTATCTGACAACGCCACCGACTCGTTTTATTACTTTTGTAACACTTAACTTGTCGACACTTTCTACATTATTTATTCCAACTTACGACTTATTTCTCGAAAAATAAAAATTAAAGCTAGTGTATGCTTAGTTAGCATTTTTAGCTCAAGAAATATATATTAGATACGTTTAATATTAAGTTAAACTATAGCCGAATTGGAGTTAACAGTACTTGTAGTATATATTTTTCATTATCATTTAAACATATTTCTTTTTATAGTAGTTTTTAGTTTTTTAATTACCTACTTATACTTTAGGTTACATGACGACTCAAATTCGGAAAACTTAAAGAAATTAAATATTCTTAAAGAAAAAGTTAAAAGAGCATAACTCAAAAAGTAATGTATATTATAGAAAAAAAGTACGTATGTAGGTCTTATAAATATCAAAATGCAATATTTTTTTTTGTTGTTCAAATATTTCTAGAGATGATTAAAAACTACTAAAAATAACTTTATTTAAAAACTTATTTTATTTTTATCTCAAAAATATTCAAGTTTTTCAAAAAAAAATGTTTGAAGATGTTTAGATAAACCACAGACTTTTTTTTCAATAATGTATATTACTTCGTGAGTTATACTCTTTAATTTTTTTTTAAGAAATTGAACTGTCGGAATTCGAATTGTCCGAATCTGAATCGTCGTGCACCCTATTTTATATGTATGCAAGCACACAAAGAAATCTGGCTGTATTTTTCTTTTGATTAGCTGTATTCTTACACTAAATTTCTCCTAAAGCTTTCGTGGTTTCAAAAATTCTGGATACGTTTTAATTATTTCTTTATTTAATACTGTTGAAAATATTTGTTTACGCTAAGAAAAAAACAAAACAAACGTTAAAAAAAAAAACTTTTACGAAGCTAATCACACAAAAAACACAAAAAATCTTAGAGGTATCTAAATTTTATAAAATATCTACTTAATTATCAATATTTTATTTAAAAAGTGAAGTCGTTTGTACTAAGTTTAAACTTAAGGTAAACCACGTAATTATTTTCAAATTGAACTTTCCTTAAACTGTGTATAAAATTCTGATGAACAACTTCCAACAAAAATCTACTAAGAAAAGTTTTGTTTAATACTTATAAAATATCTTTGGTCGTTAGTAACTCATAGCTATTTTTATTCTCATAACTTAACTTTTTTCCTCTTTTGAAAAAAAAAACTGTTTTAGAAAACAATTTACCAACTAACATAAACCAATGGTCTTCAAGCTAAGCACCGTGTTTTACTTAAAGTTTAGATTTGAGTAAATTACATAAACAATGATATTTTTATATTTCTACAACAAATCCTTATTACATTATAAATTATAAATTAGTAATACAATAACATATAGTAAAATTTTAAATAAAAACTATTTTCAACTATTGTTTTATAATTGTAAATATGTTATGCAACAGACGAATCAAACATGCACGAATAGTCTTTTTGCACAAACAAAATTTTGGGCGAAGATTTAGTTTTGCACAAGTTACACCAGAGTAAAAAAATCTACCAACCAAGGGTAAGGGTTAATAGTTACAGTGGTAGCAAAAAAAAGCAAAAAAAAAAAAATTAGTAACTAAATAAAATAAAAGTATAAAGTAAAAAATAATAAATAAAAAATAAACAACTAAGCGTTTGCTTTCTACAACATCTGAACCACTTACAAACTAAATGCGGCAAAAAGCGGCCACTAAAGCCAATGGCTAGCAGCTAACTGCGAAACAACAACAACTTAAAAGCCAAAATAAAACGAAATATGCTGTTTTAGAAAAAAAAACATAAATGTTTGACTAACAAAATAATCTCAAAAAGATTGAAGTGTAAATAAAATTACACTAATATATATCAATAGTTATATTGCCTTCATTAAAAAATTTGAGATTCTTCGCGCCACCAACAATAAATGATAAACGTTACTACAAGATCAACAACAAAAGCAGTTTCTCGCGACAATGCCTGTCTGACGATTCCTAATTAGGATAAAACCAGTCGTAAGTTGTTTTGGATGCTGTTGTTGTTGAACGGATGGTAAAGTTTGTTATTCAATACTTATGTATACGTATGATATTTTAGTTTTTATGTAAAAAAAAAAAGGGTTAGGGGTAATAGTGATAGTAAAAAAAAGTTAACAAAAATAAAAGTAAAAAACTAACATTCAAAAATTTTCAACCCTTGCAAAAGTGTTTTGTGCAAAATTAATCTTTGTGTAAAAATATCTTTGTGCAAAAGTGACCCCTCGTGTAAAGTTGTAGCCGTGCGAAACGTCTCTTAATGCAAAACAGTCCCTTCTTGCATATTAGACTCCTTACCAAGTTGCATATTTTTGGAGAACTCTTAAACAAGAATATAAATATATATATTTTTTATTAAACGATAAAAAAAGCGCTCAAAAAGTATGGTCTAAGGACCTGGTGTACAAAGGAACCTTTCGGTTATCGAGTCGTACACCACATGCTTATAATGTTTCTTACGATCTATTACACATAATTTTTTTTATCATTTAAATATTTAAATCTTTAGTATTAAACAATCAGTTAAACGAAAGAAGAAAAAATAAAAGAAAAGAAAACTAAACGAAAAATAACTCAATTTGTGTTTAATAATGTACTATGAATCTTGTTCAGTAATATATGAACTAAAAAGTATATATATAACTTTAAAATAATTTTTAAAAGAAGATAAACATCACTAATAACAAATGTGAGAATACTTGAGTTATAGTTACAACTTCTTCAAAGAAAGTAAAATGTTTTATGCTGAAATATTTTTACAAAAATTTTTTATAAGTATTTTGTGATAAATTTTTCTTTTTAATTTTTTTTAGTAATTTAACTTGAAAATAAAAACAATTTTACATTTGAACAATTAAATAAAATATGGTAATTTTTTTTTTAATTTTAAAGAAGTGATTTTTAAAATAACTTAACTTAATTTTTATAAAATACGAAGATAAGTACTGTAAAGTTGTTGCTTTTAAAAGTATAAAAGATAAAAAATTATACTAATTTTCACAATGATGATATTAACAACAAAAAGTTTTTTTCTATTTTAAAATATTCTTTTATATCCTTTTTTTTTGAAAACTTGTCCAAGTCTAAAACTGTAATAATAGAAAGCAAGCAACATTTGCAAACATAAAAAGAAGGATTTTTCATTGATTTTCTCAAAAACTATCTTAGCTTACTACTTAAATACTTTATTTTCTGCTAAAATAAAATCATCTATAATTGTATTTTACATTTGCATTCTAAAAAAGGAAAAAAAAAGCAAGCATAGGAAAAAGAAAAGTTTTTAAGTATTCTGAACTTAATTCAAAATTATAATATTAAAGAATAATCTTAAAATATAACCAAAAAGAAAATGCTAAAACATAGACTAAACCAATGTTAATGTAAACCAACAAATCAACTTTTGAACAAAAGAAACAAAAAAAAAATATTTTGGATATTAAATGACAAATACTATTAACTCCTTAACCAAAGTAAACAAATGAAGAGGAATGACGACTAATGACCTTGAGAATCACTACTTAAAAGATAACTTTTAAGTTTATCCTAAAACTTCCCGAAATAACTTAAATTTTTTAAACATAATGATAGCTTAATCCATAACTTACTTCCTAAGTAGGATAGCGATTTATGACCTATTTTGCTGCTAAAATAACAGTGCAATACCAAGTAGAAGCTTAGGTTCCCTGTTACTGTAATATCTAAATAATATTATTTAATCTTGAGAGCCTAGTACAACTAAATAGCTAATAACAGTCAAAAACTAGAAAAAGTTTAGTAAAATAGTGACTAAACTATTTTATATTATACTAGATAAAAATATGAATTTTTTCGATCTAATTTATAAAAGGTTTGAAACTTGTTATTAAAATGCTTAACTTCGATTATCAAACAAAGGTTATATAAAAAAAAAATCGTTATTAAAAGTGTAATTTTATTTATATATTACGATGGTTGCTTTTTCAATTTGTTCTTTTATATGACCTATGCAAGTTTTACATAAAGTTATAGCACTTGTTCCTGAAATACCCTGAATTATGTAGTTTTATGTAAAACTTGCATAGGTCATAAAACAAAAAATATTGAAAAAAATAATATTTTCTTAATATAAAACTTAAATAGATAAAATTGTTGAAAATAAAATGTTTGAAAAATATCATATATTTCCGTTAAAGCCATGATAAATTTGAATATTCTTGAAAATTTTGTTTAGGGATACATACTTGAGTATATCTTAATTAAAATTTAGGAAAAAAAAGTCCATCGAAAACAAATTAAATTAGTAAGTAAAATAATGAACATAAACTCTTGTTTTATTTTTAGAAAAAAGCTAAAATAAGTAAAAAAAAACGTTAAATTTTTAAAGGGACCCCACTACTAAATTTAAGCCCCAATCTAATGGATTTTTTCAAACTAAGGCCAAGAAGCGTTCTCTAGAAAAAAAAACAAAGTTAGCTTTGAAGATAAGGAAAATAATTAGATCTAAATTTGGAAACTTTTTATAAATTGCAAAAAAAATGCCATTCTAGCGAAAATAACCCTCGCTTTCTTTAATTCTTCAGGCTTTAAATAAATTGAATACTGAACATTTGTAAAAATATTTGTGAAAAATTATGGTTTTTAATACTAAAAACAGAACACAAAAAAATTTATAAGGTTGACATTTACTTTTTCAAATATACCTATAGTTTTTTTTTGGTGTTTAAAATTTTAGAAAAGGGAATAAAAAAAAAGCCTTTTTTTACTAACAGTTGTTTTCAAACAGGAAAAATTGAGTTATATTTTTTTTATTTAAAACTAGAACAACTTAAAAAAAAAAAACAATCAAAACTCTAAAAAATTGTTTAATAATTTATGTTATTAATTTATGTAATTTATACATAAGTGTGAATTACAATAAAGTTAAATTGAAATAACAATTATAGTTATAAAAATTAAATATTCAATAAAAATAAATAAATTTAAAATAAGCTGTAGTATAAAAATTAATGTAGGCACAAAATTGCATTTTGTAAGACTTACAAAATTTCATGGTTTGCAGCAATACTTATTATGTATTTCAATTTATAATACTTTAATTTTAACTACATTTTATATTTTTATAACTGTTTCAAACAAAGAAATTATGCTAGATTTTACAATAAGTCCCTATTTAATAGTAATTATACTTTTGGAAAACACAACTTATTATATGTAATACCAGCATTAAACTTAAGCCAACTGAAACCAGCTTTAGACAGTTTATTTTTTACTTAAGTTGAAATAATATTTATAAGATAAGGCTTTAAAAACTTTGTTCTAATCAATCATCATAAATGCAGTAAAAATACTATTCTAAAATATCAGTATTAAAAATCTTTATTTCAGAAATTTTTGAATCATTTTACTTTTGTCCATTCCAACTAGTGGGAATAAAATTAAACTGTATTCAGGGTTTTTACAGTTTATAACATTAAGTATATTTTGAAACTTATAAAAATCTCATGATGACTCTGAGTATTATAAATTTACTTTTTAAACTCAGGCTGATTAATGATAGCTTTGTTAAAATGAAAATATCACAATTAAAATTTTTTTTTAACCTCAAAAAATAAATTAGTTTATCTTTTCAATTTTTTTTAACTTTTTAAGGCCATAAGGGGGGGGGGGGAGGTCCAACATTTTATTTTATAAAAAATAATTTTGGATTTTATATGAAAGCTTTAAGTACAAAATACAATCCAGTTTTTAATGAATTAAATAATGTAATTTAACTTTAAAAAAAAATAATTTTTTTAAAACTTCTCAATCTAAACGTATAGACCACAATATTTTTGTGGTCAATTTTCTCAGAAATTTTAAAATTCACTATAAATCTATCTCTTCCTTCATTTTTCCAGCAATCTTCTTCAAATTTTCAGGAAACATTACTTATAATTTAAGAAAAAAAACTTAACTTGTTAATTTTAGAAATTTAAAAAACTAAAAATTTTATTATAATAGTAAAAAAAAAAGTGTTTTTTTCAAAATTACTAAAATATTTTCTCAATTCTAAAATATTTTTTTTTATTGTAGGAATATTTTATTAAGAAAGTTTAAAGAAGATTGCTTGAAAAATGTAGGAGGAGATATATTTTAAATGAAATCGTCTTTTTTTGCTATTTTAGTTTTTCCTTCCTATAGGGAACCTATTATGCGGCTAAACTTTGACTGGTCATATCTTAAAAAATAATTGGATTTTTTAAAACGATAAAAATCATCTTGAAGCTTAGAAAAAACTCTATAAAATAAGATCAACTTGTAAAAAACATGGTAACCCCCCATGGCCATAATCTGTTTTGTTGAAAACTTAAACTTTATTTACTTGGAAATGCTTGTAATTTGAAAATTTAGAATAAAAAGTCCTGGAAAAACCTGGGAGTTAAAAAATATTTTAACAAAATTAAATGGAATATTTAACAAAAATCATTAAAAGTCTTATAAAACCTGAAGTTTTAAACAACTTTTCATGTTAAGTAGTTAAATATTTATTTAACACAACAAAATTTGTCATTTTTTTTTTGTCTTCAGCAAGTTTGTTTTTTATTTAAAAACTCATTTAATACAGCTTGACAGTATCTTCGCAATGTTATAAAACTACTTAACACATGTTTAAATAATAAACTTAATTTTAAACAATAAAAATAGGCATGAAAGTATGTACTTTTAGAAGCCTGGTAGAAATTCAGAAAACCTGTAAAAAACTTCTCAAAAACCAGTTGCAACCCTGTAGATTCCATTATGATATTTTTCTGCATAATTTGTTTTGTTGAAAAACTTGAACTTAATTAAATTTATAATGCTTAATTAACTTTATTTACCTTTCAAATACCTCTTTAATAATCTTTTAATAATACAGAGTAAAAATTAAAAAAAAAGGAATTAAAAATCTCAAGATGACTCCGGAAATTTTGAGGCGACTCAGGACTGATTTTGGTTTTTCAGGATATCTTTTTGACTCAAAGAAAAGCTTCATTGTGTGTCACATAAAAAAACTCAAAATATATATAGAGTTAAAATAAAATAAGAAGTGAATATATAGTGTATGTAGTTAAATTAATTAAAAAAGTACAATAAAGTTGCAAAAGTGATCAACTTTTTTTAAAAAGTATATCAATTAGTAAAAGTTTCAAAATATTCACACAATAATAATGTTAATAATATTAGTATTAAAATTTTATTGATGGTATTCAGGGTTGCTACTTAACCTGGAAACCTGGAAAAACCTGGAATTTGACAATTTAGGCAAAAATAACCTGGAAAAACCTAGAATTTGAGAAATTTTGAAATAAACCTGGTAAGACCTTGACTTTTGATCGAAATACCTGAAAAAACTTGGAATTTTTATTAATTTTAACATTTTTAGTACTAAAGTTTCAATTTGACACAAAAAGTCTATCAAATAAATAAATTTTTTTTGTCATAATCAAAAATTTCTTTTATTAATAAACATATTTAAAGTAACTTTACAGCATCTTTTAAATGTTTTAGTACTATTTAACACAGTTTTTTTATAAAAATGAAGCTAAAACTGAAAATAGACCCAAAAATGTTTACTTTTAAAAACCTCGAAGAAGTTTGGAAAACCTGGAAAAAAATTTCAAAAAACGAGTGGCAACCCTGTGGTATTGATACAATCTATCTTTACACACACCTGTATTCTCAAGACACTTAGGATAAATCAGGATACTTTAAGCTTTTTTTTAAGTTAAAGATAATTAGAGCTGACTCAGACTAACTTGAAATTTTATTAAAATCTAATGTTGACCTGAGCTAGTTTAATACAAAAAATTTAAATTATTATTTTTTTTTTGAAATATCTGGAGAGTCTTTTTATTATTATAGAATAGATTATAGTTCATTTAGTTTAAATACTTTGATGATCTAAAACCCATTTTGTTTAAAAATTTGATTTAAAATAGTTTTCAAAAGTCCTCCTGTTTTGCGGCTAGCTCTTACTACTTATACACTGTGTTGTAAGTTTTCTTTTATATCTTAAATTTATTTATATTTTAATTAGAATTTATGTCTAACAATGTATACTTAATATACCTTCACACGCGCACAATACCAAACCACTGTAACCCTAACTCTAGATCAGTAAGTTGTTTATTTAGTTATATTGGTAAGAATTGTGAGAAATTCCAAATAAATATAAAAAGTTTAAAGATATAATAATTGAACTATACATCAGGTATTATCAATATATTTTTCTCCTTAGTTATTTTGAAAGTTTAACACAACTATATTGTTCTAAATATCCTCAATACTTGTACAATTATGGCCATGTAAACTATTTAATAACAATAGTTTAATTGTTCAATACAGTATTGTTTATAATTTAGCTAACCACTGCATGGCCATTTAATTCGGATTTATGTAATTTTTTAAATTTGACATTTTAGACAAAAATAACCTTGAAAACATTTTGATAGGAGCTTCAACTTAGCTTGAAAGCGTTTTATAGTAATTTTATATACATGTCCATACAAAGACCCAATTATTTTCCATATCTTAATAGCTAATTAATAAATTTATTTTATTCTAGAGAACAGTCCTTTGTCTTAAAAAAAGAATCCACTGAATTTGGGTTTGACTTTTTCAATTGGGCACATTTTAAATTTTTGTTTTTTTCTATTTTTTTATTTTTACAACCTTTTCTTTAAAAATAATGATTTTTTTCAAAATTTTTATTTATCATACTTATTAAAAGGAATTTTTGATGCTGTAAATTTTATTGTCAATTTCTTTTTTTTTTAAACCATAAGCCTAAATAAACTATTCAGAAAAATTTAAATTTTGCATGTTGTTTGATTTTTAGATATACAATTTTTTATGCAATAAAAAAAAAATTATAATTTTTAATATTAACCGATTCGTTTAGTTATGTTTCATGATGTTGTGATATTTTTTACCAGTTTATTATTGCTTTTAAAATATAACACCCATACAAGTTTTATCCTAATTCTTAGCAAAGTTATTTGAGGGATTTCTTGCTCAAGTACTAAGAGTTTAGGAAAAACTTGAATGGGTTATATATTTTAAAATCAGTAATAAATTGGGAAAAATATCACAACATCATAAAACATAACTACACATATTCGTTAAAAATAAAATATACTAAAAAAAAAATTATAAAAAAATACTATAAAGTTGTATATCTGAAAAACGAAAATCGTGCAAAATTGGAATTTTTCTAAATAGTGTATTCAGGCTTATGGTATAAAAAAAAAATGATAAAAACAAATTTTACAACATCATTTAACTTATTTAAATAAATATGTTTAAAAAAGTTTGAAAAAAAAAAAAAATTGGAGAAAAGGTTGCATAAATAAAAAAATAAATAAAAAAACACAAAATTTTTAATGAGCATCAGTGAAAAATTCAAATCTAAATTTAATGTATTTTTTAAATTTAAACACAAAAGACCGTTTTCTAGAAAAAAATAAGTTTTTAGTTAGCTATTAAGAAAAGGAAAATAACTTAAGTTTAAATATTATTTACAAGATAATACTTTCAAAACTTAACTTAAATATCAGTGATTTATTTTTTAGTTCAAAAATCTTTGGAATCATTATAGTTTGGTCCATTCCATGTAATACATATAAAATTAAACTGTATTCAGGGTTTCCACACTTTAATGAACTAAGTATATTTTGAGATTTCTAAAAATCGCATAATGACTCGGAATATTATAAATTTACTTTTTAAACTGAGGCTGATTAAGGATAGTTTTGTTAAAAAAATAAAATAGTTTAATAGGATTTTTTTTAACCTCAAAAAAAAAAAAAAGTTTATCTCATTTCAAATTTAATTTATTTGATCTATTGATCTTAATTATATGTTTTTAATTTTTTATCTACATACACTATATATTCACTTCTTTTATTATTTTTAACTCTATATATATTTTAAGTTTTTTTTTATGTCAACACACAATGATGATCTTTCATTGTGTGTTGACATAAAAAAACTCAAAATATATATAGAATTAAAAGTAAAAAAAAAGTAGTGATTATATAGTGTATGTAGTTAAAAAAATTAAAAAAGTACAATAAAGTTGCAAAAGTGATTAACTTATTTTTTAAATATATCAATTAGTAAAAGCTTAAAAATATTCACTCATTAATAATGTAAATAATATTAGTATTAAAATTTTATTGATGGTATTACTACAATCTATGGTTACACACACCTGTATACTCAAGACACTTAGGATAAATCAGGATAGTTTGAGCTTTTTTAAATCTAAAGATATTTAGAGCTGACTCAGACTAGCTTGAAATGTTATTAAAATCTAATGGTGACACGGGATAGTTTAATACAAAAAATCTAAATTATTGTTTTTTGAAATATCTTGAAAGACTTTTTATTGATTTGGAATAGACTATAGTTTATTTAGTTTAAATATTTGGATGTTTTAAAACCCATTTTGTTCAGAAATTTGATTTACAGTAGTTTTCAAAAATCCTCCTGTTTTGCTGCTAGCTTATACTTATACTTTATACTTCATACTTATACACTTTGTTGTAACTTTTCTTCTATATCTTAAATTTATTTATATTTTAATTAGAATTTATGTCTAACTATGTATACTTAATATACCTTTACACTCGCACTATTTCAAACCACTATAACCCCAACTCTAGATCAGTAAGCTGTTTATTTAGTTAGATTGGTAAGAATTGTGAGTAATTCCAAATAAATAGAAACAGTTTAAATATACAAGAGTTGAACTATTCATCAGGTATTTTTCAATATAATATAATTTTTCAGTATAATATATTTCAATTTTCAATATATAAGGTATTCTTATTTTAGTTATTTTGAAAAGTTAACACAACTATATTGTTCTAAATCTCCTCAATACTTGTACCTTTATGGTCGTGTAAACTATTTAATAACAATAGTTTAATTGTTAAATACAGTATTGTTTATAATTTAGCTAACCACTGCGTGGCCATTTAACTTGGAGTTGAGTAATTTTTAAATTTGATATTTTAGACAAAAATAATTTTAAAAACATGAATTTTGATAGGAGCGTCAACATAGCTTAAAAGCATTTTATAATAACTTTGTAAACATGTCCATACAGAGACTCAATTGTTTTCCTTATCTTAATAGCTGATTAATAAATTTATTATACTTAGAGAACAGTCCTTTATCTTAAAAAAATCCTTTGATTTCTGGTTCGAATTTTTAAGTGGGGCCCCTTAAAAATTTTTTTTATTTTTTAATAGGATTTTTTTTAACCTCAAAAAAAAAAAAAAGTTTATCTCATTTCAAATTTAATTTATTTGATCTATTGATCTTAATTATATGTTTTTAATTTTTTATCTACATACACTATATATTCACTTCTTTTATTATTTTTAACTCTATATATATTTTAAGTTTTTTTTTATGTCAACACACAATGATGATCTTATACAACCTTATATTTATACAACCTTTTCTCCAAAAATATAATTTTTTTCCCAAATTTTTCTTTAACATACTTATTAAAAAGAATTTTATGATGTTGTAATTTTTTTTAGTCAATTTCAATTTTTTAAATTTTAAACCAAAAGCCTGAATAAACTATTCAGAAAAATTTCAATTTTGCACGATTTTCGTTTTTCAGATATACAACTTTTTATTCAATAGTAAAAAAAAATTCTAATTTTTATTAGTTATAATCAGATTAGTTATGTTTTATTATGTTATGATATTTTTCCCAGTTTATTATTGCTTTTAAAATATATTACCCATACAAGTTTGACCTAAATACTTAGCAAGATATTTGAGGGATTTCTTGCTCAAGTGCTAAGAGTTTAGGTAAAACTTGTATGGGTTATTCATTTTAAAATCAGTAATAAATTGGGAATAATATCACAACATCATAAAACATAACTATACAAATCTGTTAAAAATAGAAATACCTAAAAAAATTTTTTGTATAAAAAGTTGTATATCTGAAAAACGAAAATCGAGCAAAACTGGAACTTTTATGAATAGTTTATTCAGGCTTATGGTATAAAAAAAATATGATAAAAAAAAAGTTTACAATATCATTTAACTTATTTAAATAAATATGTTTAAAAAAAGTTTTGAAAAAAAAAATTGGAGAAAAGGTTGTATAAATAAAAAATTTGAAAAAACAAAAGATTTTTAAATAGGCCCATCTGAAAAATTCAAACCCCAATTTAATGGATTTTTTTAAAATAAAGACAAAGAACCGTTTTCTAGCAAAAAATTAGTTTTTAGTTAGCTATTAAGATAAGGAAAAGAACTTAAGTTGAAATATTATTTACAAGATAATACTTTATTCTAATCAATCATCATACATGCAGTAAAAATACTTTATTAAAATATCAGTGATTTATTTTTTTAGTTCAGAAATCTTTGGAATCATTTTAGGTTCGTCCATCCCAAGTAGTAGAAATAAAATTAAACTGTATTCAGGGTATTCACACTTTAATGAACTAAGTATATTTTGAAATTTCTAAAAATCTCACTATGACTCAGAGTATAATAAAGTTACATTTCAAACTCAGGCTGATTAAGAATAGTTTTGTTTAAAAAGAAAAGAATATAATAAAATTTTATTTTAACCTCAAAAAATTAATAAGTTTATCTAATTTAAATTTTTTTTTTTTTTTGACATGTTTTGTTCAAGACTTTATTTTAATTGATTTGGAGATGCTTATTTATTTTATTTAACTTTCCTGCTAGCTCTTTACTAATTTTTTTAATAATACTGTGTTTTTTAAACAATCAAAAACTTTTTATTAAATAATTAAAAACTTCAGGATTTCATGATTAAAGTTAGGCTGGTAGCATTGTTAAATGAATTAGTAATAAAAACAAGAAAAAAGTACTTTTTTAAAACCTCCGTACAAATCTAATTGATCAATGTTGTCTTAAAACCTGAAATACTAAAAAAACTTGGAATTTGACAATTTAGACTAAAAAGTTCTGAAAAAACCTGTGATTAAAAAAAAACTTAACAAAATAAACTGGAATATTTAACAAAAATTACTAAAAATCTGATAAAACAATTTTTCATGTTAAGCAGTTAAATGTTTATTTAACACAACAAAATTTGTCTTTATTTTATTTATTCAAAAACTCATTTAATACAGCTTGACAGTATCTTTTTTTTAAATGTTATTGAACTACTTAACACAGTTTTTAATCTTAAAATTAATTTTAAACAATAAAAACAGGTATGAAAATATATACTTTAAAAGTCTGGTATAAGTTCAGAAAACCAGTTGCAACCCTGTTGATTGCATCATGATATGTTGTTATTCTATAGTCTGCATAATTGGTTTTGAAATGCTTAAGTAATTTTATTAAGCTTTTAAATAGCTCTTTAATAATCTTATAAATGATACAAAGTCAAATTTTTTATAAGGAATTTACAGACTCAAGATGACTCAGGAAAGTTTGAGGCAACTCAGGACTGATTTTGGTTACTCAGTATATTTCTTTGACTCAAAGACTTCATTGTGTGTCAACATAAAAAAACTCAAAATATATATAGATTTAAAAATAATAAAAAAAGTGAATATATACTGTATGTAGTTAAAAAAATAGAAAAAAAATACAATAAAGTTGAAAAAAGTGATCAAATTTTTTTTAAGTATATCAATTAGTAAAAGTTTCAAAATATTCACACATTAATAATGTAAATAATGTTAGTATTAAAATTAAATTGATGGTATTACTACTATCAGGGTTGCCACTTTACCTGGAAACCTGAAAAAACCTTGAAAAACCTGGAATTCAACAATTTAGGCAAAAATAAACTCGAAAAACCTGGAATTTGAGAAATTTTGAAAAAAAACATGGAAAAACGTGGAAATTAGATTATAAAACCTGGAATTTTTAATAATTTTAACATTATCAGTAGTAAAATTTCGATTTGACACAAAAAATCTATCATATAAATATATTTTTTTTGTCATCATCAAAAAATTTTTTTATTAAAAAACACAATTAAAGTAACTTTACAGTATATTTTCAATGTTTTTATACTATTTGATACATTTTGTTATACAGAAATTAACCTAAAACTACAAATAAACCCAAAACGTGTACTTTTTAAAACCTGGAAGAAATTTGGAAAACCTGGAAAAAAAATTGAAAAAACGAGTGGCAACCCTGCTACTATTTATGGTTACACACATCTTTATACTCAAGACACTTGGGACAAATCAGGATAGTTTGAGCTTTTTTTAAATCTAAAAATATTTTGAGCTGACTCAGACTAGCTGAAATTATATTAAAATCTTATTGTGACTCGGGGTAGTTTATTAAATAAATCTAATTTCTTTTTTTTTGAAATATCTTGATAGTCTTTTTATTAATTTGGAACAGAGTATAGTTGATTAAGTTTAAATATTTTGACGTTTTAAAAGCCATTTTGTTCAAAAATTTGATTTATAATAGTTTTTAAAAGTCCTCCTGTTTTGCAGTTAGCTCTTACTACTTATACATTGTGTTGTAACTTTTCTTCTAAATCTTAACATTTATTATACTTTGTTTAGAATTTATGTCTAATAGGGTATACTTAATATACCTTTGCAAGCGCACAATTCCAAACCACTGTAACCCCAACTCTAGATCAGTAAGCAGTTTATGCAATAAAACAAGTTTATATTGGTGAGAATTGTGAGTAATTCCAAATAAATAAAAACAGTTTAAAGATATAATAGTCGAAGTATACATCAGGTATTTCCAATATAAATTTCTTATTTTAGTTATTTGAAAAGTTTAACACAATTATATTTTTCTAAATGTCCTTATTACTTATACAACTATGGCCATGTAAACAGTTTGATAACAATAGTTGAATTGTTGAATACAGTTTGTTTTATAATTTTAGTAACTACAGCGTGGTTATTTAACTCGGAATCATGGAATTTTTTAAATTTGACATTTTAGACAAAAATAACCTTGAAAACTTAAATTTTGGTACGAGCGTTAACTTATCTTGAGAGCGTTTTTTAGTAATTTTATAAAAATGTCCAACTTAGACCCATTTATTTTCCTTATCTTAATAGCTATTTTTTTTATTCTAGAGAACTGTCCTTTGTCTTAAATTGAAAAGAAAGTCCATTGAATTTGGGTTTGACTTTTTAAATGAGGCCCAATTAAAAATTTTGTGTTTTTTTATAAATTTTATTTGTACAACCTTTTCTCGAAAAATAATAATTTTTTCAAAATTTTTTATTTAAGCATACTTATTAAAATAACTAAAATTATGTTGTAAATTTTATATTTTAATTTTTTTTTATACCATAAGCCTGAATAAACTTTTCAAAAAAAATTCCAATTTTGCACGATTTTTGTTTGTCAGATATACAACTTTTTATGCAAAAATATTTTTTTTATAGTAATTTCTATTTTTAACAGATTTGTATAGTTATGTTTTATGATGTTGTGATATTTTTTTCCAGTTTATTATTGCTTTTAAAATAGATCACCCATACAAGCTTTACCTAAATTCTTAGCAAAGCTATTTAAGTGATTTCTTGCTCAAGAACTAAGAGTTGAAAAATTTGTATGGGTTATATATTTTAAAATCATTAATAAACCAAAAAAAATATCACATCATCATAAAACATAATTACACAAATTTGTTAAAAACAACAATTACTAAAAAAAATATTATTTTTGCATAAAAAGTTGTATACCTAAAAAACGCAAAATCGTGAACAATTGGAATTTTTTTGAATTGTTTATTGAGGCTTATGGTATAAAAAAAATATATTTTTAATAAGTATTAATAAGTTTAAAATAAAAGGTTTTGAAACTTTTTTTTTTTTGGAGAAAAGGTTATATAAATAAAAAAGTAGAAAAAAACACAAAATTTTTAAATGGGCCCCACTCAAAAATTCTAACCCAAATTTAATGGATTTTTAAAAAATTAAAAACAATGGACAGTTCTTTAAAAAAAAAGTTTTTAGTAGGCTATCAAGAAAAGGAAAATAATAGGGATTTAAGTTGGACATTTTTATAAAGTTCCTAAAAAGGTTCTCAAGCTAAGTTCACCCTCGTAATTTTGATGTTAAAAAAAAACTTTTAACACAGAAAAAAAAGCAGAGACTTTCTGACAACTTCTACGTATAAAAAAATTAGTTAAGATGTATAACATAATAGAAGTAACAATTGGGAACATTTAAATTTTATTGTTGAAAAATTTTAATGTTAAAAAACAGATTTGTCAAATACTGAAGTAAATAAAAGTTTTAATTTTCAAGCTATTATTAATTAGAACAGTGGTCGGCACGGTGTACACTGGTGCACACTAGTGCAGTGCTTCTGAAATGGGGTTCCGCGGAACCCTAGGGTTCCGCGAAGCCTTTAGAAATTTAGAAAAATTCATTAAAAAATTAAACATTTTATGTAAAATTAAAATTAGGGGTTCCGCGGAAAAGTTGAGCTTTGGAAAAGGGTTCCGCCACTAAAAAAAGGTTCAGAAGCACTGCACTAGTGTACATGAAATTTCTTTTAGGGTGCACGTGACTTTTGGGGTGCATGAAACTTATGTTGGGGTACATGAATTTTTTTTTCGCGCAAAAAGTAAATTAAAGTTTATTTTTAATCTTTCTACGTTTAAGACATATTCAACCTTGATATCTATTTGAACATTTTGTTGTTAATAAAACGACCATTTTTGTACTCTCCTAGCTCTATTCTGTTACTTATGTAAAAATTCTTCCACCCTTAACCGCCCAAAGAAAAACCTAAGTGAGCAAATCTCATAGATCCTTAAAACAAAATAAAACGGTTAGTATTCTATTAATGTTTAATTTTATTAGCTCTTATTGCTTAAAAGCGTTTTGCTACATTAAAAACACTATATTAATCAGCTTAATCAAGTGATATTTGACAATAAATTAGTTAGGCCAAAAAAATTCAAATATGTTTAACTTATAATAAAATTAAAGTATAGGAAGGGTCAATAATATCAAAACTGTCACATACTTAGCTCTCTAAGAATAATCAAGTCTAGTTTTAGATCATGAAAAACCTAGACCAACTGAGGCTAGTTTTAATATATTTACAAAAACTCAGCTTGACTGAGACTAGTTATAAATTTATTCAAAATCTTGGGTTTATTTTGATATCTTTTGAAAATCTTCAACTGTTACTTTACTTGAATTTTTTTTAATTTGTAATTAATTATTAATATTTAAATAATTCAAGATCTATAAATGTCTAATTTTCATTGTAATTTAAATTAGTTTTTGCTTATACATACCACTCTTTAAGATTAGCTAGTGTAAAAAGTCCAGCCTTTAGTCACTCAGGCTTATTTTCTGACTCAAAAGGGGTTAACATGTAATAGTGTAAAACTTACTTATTAAATTTTAAATACTAAAACTCTTGTTGTTGTAAAAATTAGATCATTGATATTAAAGTTTATTAAAATGGATAGGGTAAACTGGTAAATTTAAAGGTTATCGGTAAAAATTAACTGGGTGTTACCTAATTATTAGTAAAAAAAACGATTAAAAGAGTTTACATATTCTTAAACACTAGCGGCGCTAAAGAATTCAAATTGGGTGCATAGAATTTTAATTTTGTGATTTAGGGTTCACGAATTCGAAATAGCGTGCCGACTACTGAATTAGAAAACAAAGTATTATGATGTTCGAGTAGTTAAAAAACCTGAAAAACTGGAAAAGTCTGAACAAACCTGTAAAAACCTGGAATTTGATAATTTATGTTAAAAAACCTGGAATTTAAGAAACTTAGATAAAAAACCTGACATTTTGAACAAAAATCACTATAAAACATACAATTTTTAACAATTTTAACATATTAAGTAGTAAAGTTTCGACAAAACACAAAATATCTATCAAAGAGTTTTTTTTCATCATCATAATTTTTGTTTTAAAATCTAATTTAAAGTGGATTTACAGTATCTTTTCAATGTTTTAATACATCTATCACAGTTTTATTTTACCTTAAACTTAAGTTTAAACTAAATTAGACCAAAAATATGTAATTTTAAAAACCTGGAGAAAATTTTCCAAAAACATTTGGCAGCCCAGGTAGTTAGCTCTAAGTGTTATATTAATATTTCAAAAGCTGCATAATATAAAATTGTTAGGCTAAATTAAAGTTACTCAGGATATTACTTTAGAATCAAACACCGATTGTATAGTACAGGTATTTAAGAATTATAGATACAGGCTTTTGAAAACATAAAATACATTTTACCTTTAAGCCACATTTTCAAAAGTCATTTTTAATTTCATTGCCTACGACTGTGAAAATTGATATTTTTTGGAAAATTTTATTTATATCTATACAACCATTATGTAATGAACTTTTTAAAATTTTAAGGCAATGGTGAACTGAATGTAATCTTAAATTATTATTCTAGCAGAGTCTAGAGGAAATTCTTTTAAGTTGGTAATATTCAACTAAAAAATTGAAGACATATTTAAAATATAAAAGAATTGAAATCTGTTATTTAATAATTGATTAGATTTTGTTATTTATTAGGAACTGTTTTTTATAAATTTTTATTTATTTTTTATGTCATATATGACGCAGTATTTAATATCAACTTACATTTAGACTCTTAATAAACCATATTTTTCTGTAATTAGTCTTTTTATATATATTTAAAAGCTAGTCGTAACAATAATTAATAACTCTTAACACACTATTTATACTATAATACATATATTATATAAAAAAAAGTTTATCCACAATAAGTCCTATTTTTAAAGTCGAAATGGCAGCAGTTCTTAACTTTTTTGTTTTGTTTAACCCCTCTTTGGCAGGTAATTACCAAGTTTACCCCTAATATACAAAATAATACTAAGTTTTAAGGAATAAACCTATAATTTTTTTAACTTAGGCTTTTAAATATTAAAAATCGTAAAACTAAAGAATTTCTTAAAAAAAAAATTATAGATAAATGAAATCTTATAATTTTAAAAGACATTTAATAAATATTCATTTACATAAATAGTTATGTAAAATATTTACCTCCTAAAGATCTAAGCAAGGAAATCTATCCCCCAGGAGTAAATTTACCCCTGTTTAAGAGTCACTGGTCTAGGTGTAAACAAACTGAACTTTTTCAGTAATCTAGACTGAAAAAATTACGAAAATGTTGAAGACTACTACTACCTTATAAACTTTATTGAATTCAGCCTTAAAATAATAGTTAATTCCATGCATAACCACTACTTTAATTAGAATTGTGTTATAAAAAAAAGTGAATCATGGTGTAACTTAAAAATTAAAAAAAAATTCAGTTCTAAAAGTAAACATATAATTATTATTTTTAACATTTAATTTTATCTTTATAGAAATTAAATATGAGCATAACGAAAGTTTCAAATTTTAATATCTTTTAAAATAAAAATAGTTTTTGTATATTTTAGCATACTTCATGTAACTCATATGTAGTCTAAATTAGCAAACAATGACCAAATAAAAAACAAAATATTTTTTTTCTTACAAATCTTAACCAGAATAATGCGTTTTTATAATGCTCGATCAAATTGTGCATTAACTGAATAGTTTTTTTGTTTTACTAACTTTTAAAAAAATCAATTGTGTTTAATAATAAAACAAACTCAAAAATTAATAATTTTAGTTATTATAGAAATTAAAAAGTTTAAAAATAGTTTACTTAATTTCATAGAATGTTTGTAAGTACACCAAATAAAACGAGTTACTACAAAGATCGATACAAAGACTACTATGAAGAATGCAAAAAAATCTTTAAAAAGTGGTCAGAAAAAAAAAGTTTTTGTTTAAGTACTTTTTCAAAAGCCTGTGTGACGGAATTAACTGCAAAAGACGTTAAAAAAAAGGAGTTTCAAGACTTGTTTGAAAGAACTCTGAGCACTGAAGAATTTTGGTTAGCTGTTGAAAATGATGCACTCTTTTTTTATCTTATAGTAAAGATGTACAAGAAATTTCCTTTTTTATTTAAAAGTCATTTAAAAAAACTTGTCAAAACTAATCTTGATGTCTCCAATAGTTTAAGTAAACATTTTTGTGTTGCTAACTTGTATTTTTTGTCCTTTTTTGAAGCTTATTCAATAAATTATACAAATTGGTATAGTGTTGTTGAGAATAAAGATGTTTTTTTACCTAAGTTGTTTAAATATGCAAAAAAGGATTTTTTGAGTCATTTTGATAATAAGTTTTATTCAATTGTTAAACGAATACCTACATTTATAAAAATTGAAAGCAGCTTATGGTTTAATTTTATAAATCGTTCAATTGAAAGTTTTAAAAGTACTAAAGATTTGTGCTCTAAAGATAGATTCATTGAAAGAGTTTTTTTCGGATTAAAGTATCTTATTAAAAATAAAAACATTGAAAAAGGTTTTATTAAAAAAGTATTAGATTCAATTAAAAAAACTTAAAGCATTTTTCTAAAAATGGTATGTGGCTTAACATGAAAGCAGAGAACGCTGATAGTCACGAACATCATTTAGAGAGTTTATTGCTTCCCGCAAATGGGTACAAAATTAACATCTTGGCAACCTTTTATTTAAAATACACTGATTTTTTCATGAACACATGTTCCGATGGTGTCGAAAAAAATAACTCTTTTTTTAAAACTCTTTTTGAGCTAATAGAGATCTTCAAAGACGAAGTTTCATTAGAAAATTTGAGTGAAGATTTCAAGACAGAGTTTGTCAGCTTATTAAGAGTAACACTTTCTTGTCAATCAACTTTAGCAACTTTCAAGCTAAAGGCTATAGAGGACGTGTATATTAACTACATGAATAAAAGTTTCTTTGAAATGCTTGGTTTAAAGGATAATGTAAGATTAGTTGAGTTTTTGGTTACAACTCTGATAAACCATAGTTTTAATTATGGCGAGCTCAAATTAGTAAGTAAACTTGTTCGGAAATATATTCAAAATACTTCATTAAATATTCCAACAAGATGTTTATCTGAAAATGATTTGAACAGTCTTAGAAGTATTCATCTAATTATATCATTCTGCTTAAGACACTATAACAAAACAACTGAAACAATTAGAGAAATTTTGAGCTTATGTGAAAATGTTAAAGAAATGAACGAAATTCTTAGTGTTTTAATGAAAGTAGAGATGGATCAAACTAACAAGAAATGCTCAGAATTTTTTCTAATTATTCTAAACACTGTTATTGAAAAGTTGTCTTCATTAAAAGTTATGAACCATGAAAGACTTCAAAAAATATTCGACAGATATTTTTATCTTTATAAAAATATTGTGCTAACACCTTTTCAACTAAATGAGATTGTAAAGATTTTTAACAAAATGGTGATCATTTATAGATCAGAATTAACTAAAAGAGAAGATGATACAACCTATGATTTACCTCTTTACCCTACAAGTATTCAGAGACGTATCTTAACTGCTTTGTTCAATAACTTGAACGCAAACTTTGAAGTGGCTGAGTTAAACGAAAGCACTTTTGAAATCTTCTTTGCTGATGTCTCACAAGAAACTGTCGGATTGGCAGTACTGCTTACTCCTTTAAATGGAAATCGAAACGAATGTGAGCAACCTGAGCTCATGCTTATCAAAAGCAACTTGAATCAGCTCAAAGACTGTTACGTTGTGAGAAAACTAAAAAGTCTTCTCAAAGATTGTCCAAGGGTGATTGACATATTGGAGGCCAGATGCGCAAAAAAAGAAAAGGAGTTCAAAGAATACCTGAATGGCTCCATCGAAACTCATAATGAAGGTAAGTAGTGTGTGGCTTGAAGTTATTATGTAAAAAAAAATAAGTGAAATTTACAAATGAGAGTAACTTTATGATTCGTTTGTAGATTTTTGTTAGATGCTCATATATTATATAGCTAAATTGTAAAGACTGTTACTACTCTATATTTTAAAACCACAAAAAGCCTCTAACATAAGTCAGTAATTTACATACTTTTTGATCAAATGAAAAAATATAAATGTTCATAGATTTTATTACTAAAGCATTAAACTTTATTTCATGTAATTACAGGTGTTGCAACTTTGGGTTCAAGTAAATTTCATTCCACAACATCAAAAAGTGCACTTGATTAAGATAGTAGTTAAGTTACAATGTTAGTCTTTAAGTTTTTTTTATGAAAATTTATTGAAATAACAATAAATATTTTATGTTTATTAAGTAATCATAAAAATAAATACTTTTTTAGTATATTTTGTGCTTGAGATTGCAATAAGTATTTACTGTAAAATATAAAACATAAGTGACACTAAATTTTTTTTTAAGTCAATTTTACAAATTTTTTTTTACAGATCGAGTGAGAATTTAATAGAACAAAAAAAGTGTTACAAGTTTTTATAGAATTGTGTTATTTAAATTTATGTTGAAAAAAGTTTTCTTTAATTTTAAACAATTTCCGTTAACTTAGCTAATTTTTTTTAAGTTCTTTAGATATTCCAAAGAGCTATTACTATAAAATAATATCTTTTAAAATAGTTTTTTAATATTATAATTTTTTATTTTGATTGACACTATTTTTCACATCCTTAGTCTTGACAATTAAAAACTGAATATTTTATTGTATTATGTTTAGTTAAAAATGAAAAATGAAAAAAATGTTTTTTGTCTAATTTCAAATATTTATTACGCATATTTAAAGTTTGTTTGTAAATTTTTATTCATAACCTTTTGTTTATTTAATGCTCAGTTCTTATATAAACTAAACAAGTTTTTAACTAATGTAACTAATTTTTTTAAAACTTTTATATATACAGAAAACTATTATATCAATTGAAAAGTCTTAAAGGCTTTAATTTATTACAATTTCGTATAAAAAATTAAATGTTTTTCTCAAAGCAAACATAAAAGAATTTTAAAGATTCTAAAAATTTTAACACTTGAAGTCTAAGTAGTTGATTAACACCTTTAAAAGTATTTAAAAATAAGAAACAACTGATAAAAATTAAAACTTTTATTAAAAATAAAAAATACTATTTTTGAATAAAATCTACGAAGTTGACTTTAAGTTTTAAATAAAAAACATTTTTTTCTTCTTAGCTGCTAATCAGTCAGTTACTTTAAATAGCAGCTGTTATAGCAGTCGTTTAAAAAAGCAAAGTTGCAATTGAGGGCACAATGCTATAACAACTGATGTTCAAATTTTGCTGTAAAGCAGAGCTACCAAAATGCAAATATTTAAATGCCAAGCATTTGTTTGATCTAATTTGCGTGGCTTTAACCTACTTAAATTTGGAAACTATACTGTAGAGTAGGGGTGGGCAACAAACGGCCCACAGAGTTCTTAAACGTTTTTAATTTTTTTAATTTTAATGGAACCTTGCCTGTGCATGAAAATGGCCGGTCCGTCAGTGAAGTGACCGGACCGCCAAGGTCAATAAAAAAAGTAAGAGTTAGACTGTTTAAAACAATTTAATTTTATCCTTTTAATTTGATTTAACACCATTTTTTTCTAGCTTAAATTCAATTGGAATATTCCTATATCAATATATATCTTTTTTAAAACTACCCCAGGCAAAATGTTTTATTTTAAGTATGATATTTTACATTTCTAACTTTTTTGATCTTTCTAAAATGACATTTTCTCCGAATAAGTATTAGTTGGTTATATCAGTTTTAAGAAAGATATTTTTTTATTGTTCCCAAAAAGTAAAGGACAAATATTTTCAGTCAAATTGCTCAACTTTATATTTTAACAAAGTTTAGGAAAAACGTTTAAATGCTTTTTAGAGCTGCAAGTTCGCCAATTTTAAAAAACTTAAATAAACTAAGATGATTTAATCTAATTTTTTAAGGACTGGTTCTCGGATTTTGCATTCATCGTAAATTTGTTTAGCCAAATGTACGAACTAACCACCAAACTATAGGGGAATGGTTCTTTTGCTTATGAAATCTACTTTGTAGTTAAGGCATAAAGATTAAAGTTTAAACTATTTTCTCTCCATTAGTAATAATAACCTGACGCATTTTGCAACAATTGCATATACACCACGATTAGTGATATCAACAGAAAACTACACTACTAATATAATAGTTTCTGATGACAATGAGTTTGGCGTGACGATGAACTCCAGTAAAATAATACGCTCATAAAAAATTCAAAATTTACGAAGTTTATTATACACTTAAGGACTTAAATTTTTTCTCGAGTAATTTTTAGTGATTAAACTATTGCACTTATAAAGTTGTTATCAATTCTGCCTAGGTTTATAACAAAAATAAAAATCAAATAATTAATAAAAATTTGGTTAAAATGTTATACTTTAGAAATAAAAATAACTTTAAGTGATTCGAAAACTTGATCAACCGAATTTATAAAACTAGTATCCGCCAGATCCGAATCTAAAAAGGGATTATTCGACCAGGTCCGTATACCGTTGAAACATTTTGGTATTTATTTTAGCTTTCGCAACATATCTCAAAACATAAACTTTTACTATTTTTTAAGAATATTTTTCTATAAACTAAACTCATCGGTTAGTGTATTTGTTTTTAAATATACTAATTATTTTTAGGAGACATTGGTAATTTTTTTTTAGTTTTGGTTTTCAGGGTCTTCTTTGTCAATCAAAACTAAAAGTTTTTTAAGAAAAGCAATTTTTATTATTAATTTTTTTATTTATTAATTATCATAAAATAAAGTTGGTGTTTTAAGTTTTTCCTAAAAATATGTTGCTAGAACTAATTAACATTTATAGACCATTGGTATCTTAGTTCTCGCAACATGTTTCTAAATAAATAATAATAAAAATATAATAACATATTTAAAAATGATTTACAAAAATACTTATATCACAAAATGAATTATTTTTTTTTGACTAAGCAAGAAGACTCAAATAAAATAATAAAAATTAAAAAATCAGTAAAAGCATGTCTCTAAAGATATAGAATGAGTATTGTTAATGTTTTAGAAAGGAGCAGTCGGTATCTAAAATAAGAATCTCATACAGATATGTTAAATATTTAGTAATTAAACTATATTATATATTACCGTTTAGTGTTCAATATGAAGTTTAAAATGTTATACATAAAACAACAAGGTAGTTATATTTTAAGTATAAACCTGCAGTAAAAAGACCTCTAACCGTTCTATTAGGCGTAGTAGGTAAAAAATCACGGTTTATCTGTGTTTTTAATACATGTTTCCAATTTATATTAGAACTTATCACATAAAAAATTTGAATAATTGTAGTCGAACAATAAAATGTTATATATAGTATGTCGGAGAATAGAAAGTGATATGTGTGAACTAAATATATAAAAATTAATGAATAAAACTATGTTTTTACTTAGGATATATAGTTCTATTAATATATTTAAGTGAGTGTGTGTGTTTATGTAAAGGTAAATGAAAAGTGAAAGTTGAGAAAGCGTTAAGGTGTTAATTGAAGAAGAACCGTCGGTTGTGTATACAGTTTTACACAGTTGTGTACACAGCTCTTTCATTTAGTAATTGTTTACTATCTTCTGCTACAATTACCATTCTTTCAAGGTAGCAAATTTGGCAAATATCGCTCGCGCTACTGATGTTAGTGTTAGTGTGATGAAGGATGCTTTATTCAATTTCTTGTTTGGTACCATACCAATCGAAATAATGCCAAAAAAATCTGACAATCTTGTGCTATTTTTTATTTACATGCTTAAAAGTATACTTATGCCCAGTGTACCTATCTTTAAAAAGACCTCCTGTTTTTTTTTTCTTCAATTGTTGTTCAAATCGAATAGTAATCTACGAAAAAAATCGTAGTATTTTGTTAAATTAATATTTAAGATAGGGGTAGACAACGACTTTAATCAGCGCGCAAGGTGTGGAAAAATAGTAATAGGTAGGCTGGAGCTTTTCAACTTCATTTTATACGTGAAAACTAATCAATTATTTGTTTCATTTCGACAAGATTGTAGTTATTTGAGACCTTTAAATGTTATGGAAACTCTATATTTCCCATAAACAAATCTTAAGATCTTTTCGGTTTAAAAACTAATCTCCGTAATGTGTAATGTAGATATAAAACATTTTGTTTAGAAGGCTAGACTCACATGCTCGCGGACCATCCACTTAAATTTTGCAATTATTGGCAAACCGGTCATTTTCGCTCCGCGGACCTTGCGAGCATAGAAATAAAATTGTATCAAGAAGATAAGATCGTTAAAACAAGAACTCCAATTGGAAAGATAAAAAAATGCAATTGTTTTAGTTTGTTGGATTTTTGCTTTTTTAAACAAACTGGATTCAATGAACAAATCATAGAAACTACTTCAAGTTCAAAAACTAAAGTTAGTTACGTGTCCCTGCCACTATATGCTTATTATTTTACAAAAGAGGGTGCACAGAAATCAGTTTTTCAATTTAGTGTGCACAAGTTTTCATCAGCATGAAGACTGGTTCAGTGTAATCATGAATTTGTTTTTAAGAGAACTGAACTAAAAAAATGCAGTATATATTTTTAAACTTAATTAGACCAAATTAACTAGTTAGTGGAAAGTTAAATACATACTCAAAACTGAAAGCCACACATTTCTAGGCAACTAACTATTCATGCAAAATAAAAAGAAGTTTAATGCTGTTTAGTAAAGAAATAGTTTATAACTACTTGTTGTAGAGCTAGATTATAATTCTTTGGCAACAAATTTTAAATAAGTTAATTTGTTTAACTATTACAAACGGACTAATATGACTTGAAAAATCATATTTAACACCATATTATTTTTTATTTTTTTCTCGTATTTTAGATTTCTGATTTCTAATATAACAGTATGACACAATATTGGCAACAAAATTTAAAAGCTTATACTAAGTAAGTTGAAGTAAAACAAATAAAATATGTACGTGTTTACCCTAATATATTTTGTACCAAAAATGTAAAGAAAACAAATTGATGCTAACACAATAGAGTCAGAAATTACTACTTTATCATTTCTCAAGTTGAATGTATAGTTATTTGTAAAATATTTTACATACTAAACACGTAAATCTTTTTTAATCCTAAACTATAAAAAATATTTTATTTTAAGTAGAATAGAAATTTGAAAAAAATTGCAAGATACAAAAAACTTAACTTTAAAAACTATAAGCAAGCAACTAGTTAAAAATGAGTAAATTTTTTGGTTTTACTTGGTTAGAAGCCTTAAAGAAAACTAAATCTTAAAATCGCAAACGGTTCAAATTACATTAAATTTATAATTATTTTACGTGTTGTCTTTTTTTCCTAACATTAAATAATAAATTGATTTCAGGAAATTGTCCAATATCCGCAATTTTTAGGCGGTTCTAGTAGGTAGAAAGCGAAGAGAACTTTGTTTTAAGTTTTAGGCATTAAAAGAATATTAAACATAATTAAGTACACTAAATGGCCTGTTATATGTAAGAAAAAGTAAAAAAGTTTAAAGGATAATTGACGAAAGATGTAAATCTTATAATATATATCCCTTTAATGGGTTTCGATTACTTTTTTATTTTCTGCAGTGAAGCACTTAAGAAATTTAGTTTTGAAAAAAATCGTGCAGAAATACTTTTGTACTATAAAATTCTGCTAGTAATTTAGTTATTAACGATTGAAAGTATACAAATGAAAATCTTAGCGTATTGAATTTTTTAGTAGTTTTGCATTTAAATATTAAAAAACCTTGACGAAAATAGACTTATAACAAGCGCAAAATAAAGATAAAGAAACATGTTCAAATGTCTATGACTTTAAAAACTTCTTAAACTATAATTGTTAAATTTACACGTTTTGGTTTAGTAAGATTTGGTACATTAAAACTGTAGATTTAAAAAAAGTACAGATAAAAAATAAACGAAAAAAGCAAAAAAAAAAGTTGTATAAAACAACTTAAGCAAACTTTTTTTTGAAATCAAAAAAAAAATTTTTTAACTAAACCAAGAAAAAATAACATTAAAACCTATACAACTAATTTTAAAAAAAAAGTAGTACTAAATAACATTTTTTGCATCAGTTTTTTGTTGTAACCACATGTCTAGTTAACAGGAGTTTTATAATCGAGATTGTCGTACTTGGGTGGAGCGCTCAAAGTTGGTGCATTCTTGCTGTAGTTTTGATGTTGGGAACTTCCCTGTGGTTGGTTGTATGTTGGTTGCTGCTGATTGTAGCCAGTTTGTAGTGATAAGGTAGGTACTGTTAAAAATTAAACAAACTTTATTTTCATTGAGAGCCTATGTTGTACGTTAGTATTTGGTTTATTGTCTACTTATTTAGACGGTCTCATCAAAAAGAAAGTTAAAAATTTTTTAAATACTACAAAGTTAGTTTTAGTAAAAATGCTAGTATTCCATTTGTTAGTATGTTCTTTATTTAAATATTCAAAACCAACTACTACTTTAAAAGCTTAACTATTTAAACATCAAAAAAAGAGACAATATTAAACTAATACAACAACTAACCAATGGTGGCTGTTGGCTGATTAGGATAAGGAACGTAAATTATCTGAGGAGCTGCTGCAGTTGACTATAATTTATTTATGTTGAATGTAAAAATTATATGACTGTCAAACAGGTATAAATTTATATGTAACGAATTAAAATTATAGATTAAAAGTTTTTGCACAAACCTTTAAATTTTAAAATGAAGTACTAATGAAAATTTGATACAAGTATTAATACTAATAAATAAAACATATCAAACAAAGGTTTTTAGCTATAAAGTATTTCAAATCACGTTCAGATAGATAATAAAGTTTTAATTTACTGTAATGTTTACACTGAAATAAGATAAATAAGTATAAACAAAATAAAGAAAATTGTTTTTTAACCAAGTACATATAAAAAATAACTTGCTGTAAACAAACATAAAATAAGACAAACAAACGCCTATCTTATTGATGTTATACGACAATTACCATTAAAAACTCACAATGTTTCCACAACAACTGTTGCTAAGACAACAGCTGAAACTTGCGGTGACTATCAACAAGACAAAATTGACGAATGCTACAACTGTTATCACTATTTGCAGTGCAAATATGGCGGGAACTCCATAAAACTTTATGTAGAACAGTTTATTTATAACAGTAGTATAACTTTAAACAATAATTTACTTAAACTGGTATTAAAAATAAAATAGTTTAAGTATTAATTGAATTTATAATCAAGTTAAGTTATAGAGTTTTTATGAAACTAATAATTTATAAAATTTAAGATAGAATGTAGTACAGAGTAAATTTTTTTAGAGGTTTATAACATTTTAAAACATATCTTAATAACATCTACATGTAATTTTAAAATATTTTTTATTAAGAAAATAACTTTTAAACTTTACGGTTTTTTACCTTAATATAGTTAACTATATTTAAAACAAACTAGATATTTTATTACATGTAAACTTTCTTATTTTAAAAGCCACTTATGAACGTGAAACAACATAACTTATTAATACGTAATTTTTTGTATCTGTTATACGTTTCTTATGTTTTTCGTTATATAAAGTAAAAACTTCACATTTTGAAACATTTCAAAATGCATAGAAATATTAATATTTATATTTAAAAATATTTTTTTTTTAAACTAACATACCAAGTTTACTGTTAAAAAAATAGGTTGCATGATTACTAGAAGACTTGAGAATATTGCTCCAACAATGCTAAAACCCATCACTAAACCAATCTGTAATTAAAAAAAATGAATAGATATTTTTGAAATTGAGGCTTCTTTTATGTTGTTATCAATTCTTGCTAATAAAGTTTTAAGTTATACGTGTGTTAGAATAAACAATAATCTTTGGAGCTTTTAAGATTGTTTTGATAAAAATCATAATGTAGTACACTATATTACTAAATTTAGCATTTTAATACTTTTTTAAACATAATCTTAAACAATTATGTTCTTTTATCTTAAAATTTCATGTATTTATAGTTTTCAGGTTTTAAAATGTGAACAAAACATTTTGGGAGTAACCTTGAGTTAAAGGTGTTAATTGTAAACAAACAACTTAATTTAAAAGATATTTAAAATATTATTTATAAAAAAGTTTTAGGTTTCCAAATATTAAAATAAAAATTAAAAAAAGTAGTTTTACTTTTGCTTGACTCTTTGCTTTTTTACCAGCAACAATTCCGAATATTCCAGCAATTAGGGGCTAAAAATAGTAAAAAATGGTTGTTACCTACTTTATAAGATTTTATTGGTTACAATAAGTAAATTTTGCTTATTTTTAGTATTTTTATAAAATTTTATTGTAAGCAAATTTTTAAAACAGTTAAAATACATATGTTTTTTCAATTAATATTCATTTAAATTAGTACTTTAAAAAAAATAATTTTAAACTGGAAACCAAACATTGACTCTGCTAAAAATTAGTTTGCTAAAATAATTACAATAAATAAAACTAGACTGAAAAAAAAGTTATGCAATTAAAACAATTCTAGTTTAAACTCACAAATACAGAACACCATATTCCTTGTCCGATGCTTACTGAATTGAAGCATCTCAGTTCGGGATATTCTCCATAACTGTAATAACGAGTTATACAAGTTCTTATAGAAACTTCTGCTATGCCCCCAATGAAAGTTATTAGTGACAATACCACGCTTGCTATCTGTTGTTAAACAATAAGTGAATTTTAAAACAAAACATTTTAAATTGATATTTTTTCATTTAGTGTTTAAAAAAAAAGTTTTATTGAAAAAGTGAAAATGCATGTGAGTGTGTTCGTTTACATCGTAGTTTATTATGTAAGTTTAAAAGTTCATGTTTTGGCTTATCAAACAAACTAAAACAGAAAAAACCAAACTTTTTAAGATTTAAAAACTTAGATATAGTTAAAAACATTATTCAAATTTTAAATTTCAAAAAGTGAGACTTAACACAATAATAATAAAAAAAGAAATACATTTATCTTAAAAATTTAATTTAGTATTTCAAATTAAAAACCCCAAGTCCTTTAATGACACCTCCAAGCTTTTTGATTTTGTTTGAAGAATTGTTCTGATTTGGTATTGAAACTTGCAGATTTGGCTCCGTAGTGCTACTATTCTGCTGTGGCTGATAAGCAAAAACTGGTGACGTCATATTTAGTTTAACAACTGTTTAATAAATTACTGCAAACATAAAAAGACTGTTAGGTTATATATTTATTTTTGTTGTACTTATAGTTAAAAAGTATTTCAAGTATAATCAAAACAAAAAAGAAATGTGGTAACTCATAACGTTTAAAGAAATAAAAAAACTTGAATCAAAAGTTTTATTTGCTTTATTAAATTGTTAACGAATAATAAAATTCACACGACCAATATCTACAGAATCCGAGAAACTCTACGACCAGTTTCGCCCTAATTAGGACTCATCAGGCAGGCATATTTGCCAGAAACCGCTGTTGTGGTCTTACTAAGCGGGTTTTTGTACAAACTACTGAAGCAACCGTTTTTGATGAAAATTAAAAAAAAAAAATCAAAAACGTTAAAGAATAATTATATGAAAGTAACAAAAAAATAGTTTTAAAATAAAACATGTAGTTATAGAATTATACAAACGAAACAGTTCAATTTCTTAAAAATAATTAAACTGTGCCATGTCATAACTTTAATATTTGAGCCAGACGTAATCTTAAGTATGAAAAATTTTAAAATCAAAAAATAAATACTTCAAAAACAGCAGTTTGTAAAAGAATGCTTAAATTCTTGTAAATCCTTTTTTTAAGTCCTAATTGTTTTTTTATACTCGCTTAAAATTTTTCAATTTATCTTGTAGGATACCATGTCGGATATTTTCAACACACATTGTACAACGGTTACTTACATAAACTTGAATAAAGTTTCAGTATTTAGGACAAAAAGCAGAGGTTATAGATAACCGCTTTGTACTTCAATGTGCTCAGCTGAAAAGGAAGTTTATATTTAATATTTAGTTTTAAATTATTAAACTAAAAGCTTTAGATAATGAAAATTTACCTTTTGAACTTCATAGCTCTAATATTTAAAGCTTTTTTCATGTGTTCAAGGTCTAAATAAAAAAGTTATAAAAAAGTTACAAATTTTACATTGATTGCTTCAATGTAAGTAGTATGAATAAAAACATGCTAGGTTGAAACAAAAACTACCATACCAATTTAAAACTGTCAAGTTGTAAAGACAAAAATAATAAAAAAAACTTGCTTTATGCTAAAGTTACACCGTATATAGTTATGTAAAACCTTAAGCCAATTTGATATTAAAAGCTTTGTTAGTAGCTGGCATGCGAAAAAAATAATACTTGTATTTACATTATATATTTAATTATCATAAAAAAATTGTTATTTATAATAACTAAGACTTAACAATCGCCCTTATCAACAAATTTAGCATTTTAATTTTTGTGTTACATGATGATTTTAAAAATATTTATTTAGTTTTTAAATATTTTAGAAAATTAAAATTAGTTTATATTGATAAGCTGCTTCAAAAAACTTTCAGTGTACTTAATCATTACTGCAAACAAATTAAGGACTAACACTTGTTCTTACTTCGTTTAACAAAATAAACTTTAATTTTAACTTTTTGATAGTAATTTCAAAACAAAAGTAGTTTTTGTTGGTATGTATATCAATTTTTACTATCAACATTTTAAGATTTTTGTTCGATATTAACTTTTTAAAACTTAGTGAAGGGAAGTTAGTACAACAGTATTAGTGTTTTAACTCCAAAGTTATAGTAAAAACAAAATTTAAGGTAACTCCAATCAATTTTTAAAAGTTTAATTATTTATAAAACATATTGTTTTTTTTCCAAAACTTAATAGCTTTACAGTTCATAAAACAAAGTATTTTAATGACTAATTTAAATTTATCAACTGTTAACTTTTAGTGATATAGTTTATTTTTTCTTTACAAAAAAAAATATCTTTTATCCTGTTAAATTGTTTAAATAGCTTTATTTAGTATTGTTAAGCAAAACTATTATTTATATAAAAATGCTATTAGTTTTAGTCAAACAAAAAGTGTTTTTTTAGCTTTAATATCTAAGACTAACTTAACAAATATAATTAACTAAAAACGTTAACGAAAAAATCAAAATGAGATAAAAGTAAACAATTTATTGTCAAAACTTTTGTTATATCTCAAAAACAATATGTATAAATAATTGGAGCAAAACGAATAATGTAAGTTATATTATGAATTATGCATGTTTACATTAATAAAAAAAGACTTTCCGCAACTAAACTATGACACGAAAATTTTAAAATTACAGGAAAAAAGGTATACTGAGGTTTTTTAAACCTTTTTATCGTTTTATGTTTAAAAAGTATATTGGTTTTTTAGGGAAACTTATTTCTTGAGTTAATTTTTGGTTTTTGTATTATGTTAATAGCTAACTAAAAAGTTAAGTTTTATAAAATAAACTGTGTTTCGATAGATAAATAGTTTTTATTTATCGCTAAATTTTTATGAATTAAAAAAAGTTAAAATAAAAAATAAGTGTTTTCGAAACCAATGATAATATGGTTATAGTTTACATTCAACAAAGGAACACGTTTCAAGAAGCTTATCACTATTTTTCTTAATAGTAATTAGAAAATTGACATTTATCTTTGAATGTCTAATTGAGAGGAGTTTTGAAGTTAAGGTTGTCATATTTTGGCGGTGAGCTCAAAGTTGACACATTTTCGCTGTAGTTTTGTTGTTGGGAAAAACCCGTTTGTTGGCTGTAACCTGGTTGTTGATTGACTGTTGGTACTGCAATAAAAATGTGACGTTTTAAACACTTTTACATTAAAAGCTTTTAAATTACATTTTAAATATAAATTTTCAACATATTAAAGTATATATTAAAATTCAATAGAGTACATTACATAGTATTTAATAAAGTATATATAAAAAGCATTTATCATACAAAAATATTACTTAATTTAAATAGTTTCGATAAGTGTTCTACATTATCTTATACATTGTATACACTGTCTAAGTCTATATTAACTTTTAACTGGTATACTAAATTTATGAAACAATAACTAACCAATACTAGCTGTTTGCTGATTCGGGTAAGGTACATAAACTATTTGTGTAGCCGCATTTGACTGTATAAAAAAATAGTTTTATTTTTTTGCAGAAATTAATGGTACATACTTGTACAAAAAATCACTGAACATTAGTATAATTAATAGTATAATAATTTAAAAACAAATATTTATGAACACTAATAAAAGTAAAAGTTTTAGGATACGGATACTCTGTATTAGCCAAGTAAAATAAAAGTTTCACCAAAAAAAAAAACAACAAACATCATTTCCGCAACAAGATTTACTGAGGCAACAGCTGTATCCTGCCATGATAATCAGTAAGACAAAATTTACAAAAGCCATAAGCGTTATCACTATTTGTAATGGGTAGAGTGATGAAACTCCAAAGATCTGGTAAAAATTTTATTTTGAAGTTTTTTATAATTCAAAATTTTTAAACAAAACGATACACAAGATTAATAATTTAATAACAAACTGTTATGTATGACCTTAAGTAGATTTAGTTTAATCTACATTCAATTAGCTATAAACTTTTCAAATCAATTTATTACTTTTTAACAAAAACTCTTTTTAAATAAATTAAAACAAGTTATGAAAAATTACCAAGTTTAGTTGTAGAAAAACAGGTTGCATAATAACTAGCAAGCATGAGAATATTGCTCCAACTATGCTGAATCCCATCGTTAAACTTATCTGTAAAATTAAATAAGTGAAAATATTAAAAATTTTGTGCGTTTAATGTTTTCTACTTTAAATATTACATATACTACGAAATTTGTTTAAAAAAAAATCGATTTTGTAGACTTTATCCAAAACATTTTTAAACTTTATCATATCGCTACTCAGCGAGTTGAAAAAGTCTGAAACTTAATTTTGATTTGTCATTGAGCTTTTTAAAAAAGTAAAATTCTAGTCTCACTTTTGCTTGATTTTTGGCACTTTTTCCGGCAACAACTCCAAAAATACCAGCAATTAGAGGCTAAAGAAAAATGTAAATTAAAATAAAAATTACATCTTTTCTATATCAGTTTGTTAAAATAGTAACTTGTTTTAAATACAAACATATTTAAAGCATGTTAAACGTACTACTGTTTTAGTTGTTAATTACTATATAAGGCTTGATAATGTTTTAACAAGTAACAATTAAACTTAAACTTAATTAGTATGGTTTGCACTAAGCATAAAAAAAAACTTTATTGTTTTATCCTACTAATGTGATAAAATTGTTAAAAATTTTACTTGTTTTAAATCTACATTTAAACATAGTAATATATTTTAGTTAGATTTGAAACTTTTTAATTGCAAAAAAAAAATGTTTGTAAAAAAACAAAACAAAGTTGTATTTAGACATATCAAATAAAACTCACAAACACTGAACACCACAATGACTGACCAATAGTAATCGCACTCATACAACGTTTTTCAGGAAATGTACCGTAGTTGTAATAATGAGTTACGCAGGGCCTTACTGATAATTCAGCTATTCCAGCAATAAAGATTATTAGTGACATAACTACACACGTGATCTGTGCGAATATAACACTATAATAAGTTGTTGGAATAATGTTTATTAATGTTTGTAGATACCAAAGTAAGTAAAAGTTTGAACTGACAATGAAAGTTACAATTTTGAAAAGCAGTTTTCAATGCAAAACCAAAATTAAAGGTACTGAGTTAAGTATTAAGTAAAAATAAGTGAATAGCTTAACTGAAAAAATATTAATGTTTAAGATATATAACTTACCCCTAGTCCTTTGATGACGACTCCTAACTTTTTTATCTTGTTTGAAGCTGTGTTCTGATTGGTCAATGATACTTGTACTTGTGGCTGCATAGTACCAATGGAGAGTAGTTGCTGCTACTTAATTAAAGTGATTTTAAGTAAAAAAGTTAATAAGTATCTGTAATAATCGACTACTTTAGTAAAATATTCATTATATAACTTGATACTTAGATTTTTTTATTTTTAATTTCAAAAACGTTTGAAAACTTTGATACGTGAAATTACTTATACTTTAAAACCATTTCTGTAGCAAACTATCTACTATGACTCAGTATTAAATTAGCATAGAGTAAACACACTATTGTATTAAAAGCACGAGTAAAATTTATAAAAATGTAGGTAAAAGGTTAACTAATAAAACTTAGTAACAACAATAAAATCACAGATTAAACGTTAAAAATATTAAAATTAAAAAACAATCATGTATTCAGTAAAACCTACATTATTGCTATATAAAAATAAGTAAACAAGCAAAAATAAACATAATGAACATTAAAATAAAATTGTTTTTATGTGTTTAGTATTTCATTTTTTATCAATAAATTTAGGTATGTTCATAATCAGATAAGCCATTCAATATCGGCAGTCGCTTGTTCTTATCATTCTAAGAAATTAAAATTTGGTTTGGTTTGTGCAACTGTAATTTTTTATCGTATTTACTAACATTTGAAGACTTTTTAATTATTTTACACTTGTAATTTTTTTTATTTATTTTATCAATTATAATAGTACTAGCTTATGTTTGTCTTATCATATTTTAAAAAATATTGAAATTTAAAAAGCTTTGATAACTGTATGGTTAGGTGGAAGATAATTAAACACACAAAGTTATTTAAACTATTAAAAGTATGCAACAACCGTACTATTTTGTAAATTTGGACTAATAAAATAAACTATTTAATATATATTTTTAGAATATATATTCTTTACAACATAGCATTTATAACTTTCAGTCATTTTCTCTATAACTAAGTTAAACTAAAAAAAAACTTTAAAACTAAATGTGAAAAAAAAGGTTTTATATAACAACAAACCTCGTAAAACAAAAACTGAAATTTATTATACATAATAAGCTTATCAAACGTTCTGACCATAAGTTACTTTATTAAAATACAAGTCTGTCACTGTTTGATTTTTAAAATACTTCTAAGAAAAGCTTGAATGAAACATCTAAAAAACCAAAACAAAACCAAAATCAATGACAGATTTAAAATTGTAATCTGGATTTTACTATAAAATATAAAAATGAAAAAGAAAAGATTAAGATAGTGAAAACTTTCGATCGAGAGTTGTTATTTTTTTGTACTGCCATGACAAAAACCTTAATCTATTTAAACCTTTATAACTTTCTTTGTAGTAACTTTGTAGTTTTTGATGACTTTAAATTACTATAAAAATATATACGTATTTTTATTTTATTTTTAATGAATCAATACGTTTTAAAGTTCGTTGGTTTCGATTTTAAAAAAGAAGCTAGTTATATTGACAAATTAAGCAGTGAAAAAAACTAAGTTTGTTAAGTTACATAAGACATAATTTAAAACATATAAAAACCCAACCGCAAGTTCCTTTAGTACATTTCCTTTTTTTTATTTTGTGTACAGCATCAGCCTGATTGCTTTATTCTAGCACTTGAGTATGTGACATCATTACTTCATATACTTTGCTGGACGTACCTTTATTGAATTTACAAAAGTATTAATAAGTAAATTTAGTATAAAGATATACAAACACATATCGTGAACATAAAAATAATGATTTGGTTTGCTCAATAACTGAAGTTGTAAAGTTTGTTTAACAAATGTACTGCAACTTTAAACACTAAATACAAACGTTTTTATGCTAGACTAAAAATAAATTTTTCAAAACGCTATTACTAGCAATATAAAGCTTCTTACTATGCTGTTTCAATTTTAAACTGATATTAATTGCTATTAAGTGGAATAAACTTGTTAAAAAAACCACAACACTAGTTTTTTTTTAGATTTTTAAACTAAGTTAAAGTTAAGCTAGGTATATAAATTTTGTAAAGTATGTTCGTTGAGTGATTAATTTTTTTTTTCAATACAAATTGTAGTTTTTTTTAAAGCAAATTAAACTCAAAATTTTATTTTGAAACAAAATCATAAAAACAAAATACAACGAAAAATAATTAATAATTATGATTTTTGTCCCTATCAACTTTATCTACTAAAAAAGTATTTAAAAGAAGCGTTACAAGCAACTGCATACAGTCATTGTATTATAAAAGTAAGGAAACACGTATTGACTTTGCTATTACTAAGACGACTGTTGCTTGCATTAGTAACTGATTTGCTAAATAGTTAAATAGAAAAAATTTATACATAAATATTACTTATTTAAAATTTAACGAGATGAGATACTTTAAATTTTCTTAAAAATGAATATTTTTAAATTAATTCTTTAAATAGATAATATTTTTTGGCTTATTTGTTTTTAATTTTTCAACTGGATACCATAAATATTATACAAAACGAGTTCATATCAAATAAAATTTGAAAAAGAATTTAAAAATAAAAATTCATCTTAATTAATTGTACAATATTTAACTGAAATTACTCTTTTAGTTACTTTATATTGAAACCTTAAAACTCTGAAAAATGTTTAAATATTTATTAGCAATTACGAACTTGAACTTTAAACAGATTAAAAAACAGGTTAAAGTTAAACAAACAAAAAATATGAAGTATATGAAGTAGCAATTTTAAATTTATAACTAATCAATCAACATAAAGCTTTAATCTAAAACGTTCGCAACAAAACTTTACCAATACAAAAAAAACTTAATAAGCTCGCGACTTCGACAAAGAAGTTTACATAAGTTACAAAAAAAAAGTGATTCATAACTAGTTTTAAACCTAATCATGTCCTTATGGCAAACTTGAATCTTCTTTAGCTTTTTAATCTTTAATCTCAAAATATCATAAATTTAATCGATATTATGTATTTAATTATAATGATTAATAACTAACGGGTTATTACAAGTTGCTATAAAGCTTACATTTGTCAAATTAAAAATTATCAAATTTAACAAAACTAAAATTTCTCTAAACATTACCTTAATAAAAAAAAATCACATTAAACTAACTTTAATATAACTAACAAAACATTATCAAGCTTTACATTTTTCTAATGTTTATGATAAATATCTTTTATAAATAAAATTAGTATTGTGTTAGAGCTCTAAGCTTTTTATTAAAATCGAAAAATTAATATTTTTATAATTTTAATACAGGTTACGTTGATAAATTACAATTTCTAGTCAAAGAAAAGTACAAGCTAAAAAAAAGTTAATAGTATAACTTTACCGAAACGAAGTTAACTACTTTTAAAAATTTAAAACTTCTCTTTCCACTTGGAAAAACTAAGAACTATACTTATTTAAAAAAGTCTTTATAGTTTTGTTTTTAAGAGTAAACATCTAAAGTAACATAAATTATCTTTAAACTATATGTCACGAAAAAACAAAAAAAAAACACTTTGTTTGATGTTAAAGTTATGACTTATAAACATAATATGAAAACTTTTTTTGATCTTACAATAAAAGTTTAAAAAAAAAAATGAAGATTTAAAATTTACAACTTGTGTATAAAATGATTAAAATTTCGATTATAAAATATTTGTTCAAAAATTTTATCTACTAAAAGTTTAATATTCTATTTTTGATAAAGATATTTTTTATTCTTATCAACAGAAAGTACGTACAATGGTTTACATACGTATTTTATTGTGTATTTTTCATAAAAATAAGTAAAAAGTAAATTTTGTTTAAAAGATACATAAATACATATCGTGAACGTAAAATTAAAACTTCGTCTGCTCAATTACGGAAGTTGTAAAATTGTTTAAACAAATGTACCGTAATTTAAAATACTAAGTTTAAATTATTCATGCTAGACTCCAAATTAACTAGCTAGAACTCTATTGAAATCAACATAAAAACTTATAATTATGTTGTTTTAATTTAAAACTAGTTTAAATACTTTCGTTAAGTATAAACTTGTTTAAATTATAAGAGCATAACTTTTTTTAAGGTTTTTAAACAAAGTTAACATCAAGTTAAGCATCTAACTTTTCTAAAGTTTATTTTTTGAGTGATTAACGAAATACATTTTTACAATACAGATTATTATTTTCCAAAATGTTCGTTTTCAAATAAAAAAATAGTAACAAAATGATACAAAAAACAATTTTGATTTTTTTTCTTTGTAAACTTTATCTACTTAAAAGTATTTGAAAGAAGCAACTGCATACAGTCATTGTATTATAAAAGTAAGGAAACACGTATTGACTTTGATATTACTAAGACAACTGTTGCTTACATGAGTAACCGATTTGCTAAAAAGTTAATGACAAAAACTTTAAAGATAAATATTATAGTTTAAAAGTTTTAACAATTTGAGATACCATACATTTTCTTTAACTGCATAGTTTAAAATTAGTTCTGTAACTATACAACATTTTGTTGACCAACGACTTTTAATTAAATACCATAGACATAATGCAATATGAATTTAGGTCAAAATAAAATCTTGGTAAATAAAAAAAATATACTAACTCTTTTGTAATGTTTAAATACCTTAATAAAACTACTATTTTAATTGCTTTATTTTTAAACTATAGAATTTTAAGAAGTTTAAATATTCAATAACTATCTAAGAACTAGAATTTTCAACATGTTAAAAAATTGCATAATGTTAAACAGACAAAATATAGCGAAATGAAGTAGCAATACTACACTTAAAACTGACTAAATAACAAATAACTTAAATCTTAAACGTTTACAAAAAATAATTTACCAATACAAAACAAACTTAATATGATTAGGGTTCAACAAAGTAGTTAACATAAATTAGCTCAAAGTGATTCATAACTAGTTTTAAACCTAATCTAGTGATTATGGTAAACTTGAATTTTCTTTAGCTTTTTAAATATTAATTTAAATAATTCATAATTTAATCTATACTGTTTATTTAAATATAACGATCGATAACTAACATGTTTCTATAAAACTCACAGAATGTTACAAGGTTTAATTTTATTTTACTTGTTATAATAACTTTCTTCTAAGCAATGTTTTATAGTCTTAAGTTTTTTTTTTCAGCTAGCGAATATTTAGAATTTTTGATGTAAATACATGTTACGTTGATATATTAAGATTTCTACTTAAACAAAATACAAACTAAAAAACTATTAAAATGACTTTATCGAAAACGAACTTAACTCCTTTTATTAATTTAAAACTTCGCTTTGCATTTGGGAGAACTAAGGAATTTATTTATTTAAAGTCTTTAAAGTTTTATTTTTAAAAGTAAAACATTTGTAGTAACACACTTTACAAAGAAATATAATTTTTGTATATTTTACAAAAAAACAATGTTTGATGTTAAGGTTATGACGTATTATACAAATAAGAAATCTTCTTTTGTTCTGACAATAAAAAACTAATATGAAAAAAGTAATATACAAATGCGAATAAATTGTCTATAATTGTAATAAAATTTTTATTCTAAAATGGTTATTTAATAAATTTTATTTATTTTTTCTAAATAGACATGTTTTATTATCGTTATCAACAAAAAATACGTACAATAGTTTACGTAATTGTTTTTTTGTTTTTTTTCTTTTTTGTTCCATGGAAAAAACACAACACTAAAATATCTTATTAAAAATTGTCTACCTCAAACCAATAAATAAGTTAAACACACTTATTTAACTTGATTTAAACTTTTTCAAAAACTTCAAATGCAAATTGTTTTTTGATTTTATTTTACCTGTTATAGAAAACACTAAATTGATTTTATAATTGCGATTTTACTTTTTAAACAATAGTTACAAAAATGATATAGTAAACCCATATTGTCTTTAATAACTTTCATTATTAATAAAAATACATATTTATCTAAAAGGCTTTAAATAAGTTTATTGGTTCAAGTTGAGTTAACACTGACATCAAAAAAAATATTTGAAATAGTTTATCTTTGTTTTAGTTATTTTATTTCCTACAGTTTATACTTGTTTCAGTTAAAGTTTTAATTTTCATATGCAACTTGGATGTTATCGAAAAATTCAAGCCTTAGGTGGTTACAAACTACTTATTTTCCGTTTTTATCAACAGTTTTGTTTAAACAAGTGAAAACGTTTCTTATTGTTTTTTGTTAAAAATAACTTCACTAGCAAAAATATTTGATATTGCGTGGTAAATTTGTTTTACTTTGATTATAAAAACTGTAATTTTAAAGCTTATTGTAAAGTAAAAAAATTATTATAGTTTTTTATGGTGTGTTTTTATGTTTGTTTAAGTACAAAAAGTAGTATATTTGTTACAAGATCTTTAACTAAAAACTTAAATATAACCATTAAAATAATATTGATAAACAACAACTATAACTGTAAAATTAAATAATTTTTGAGCATAAGTAATAATTATTGATTTTTATAAGCTGTTATTTGTTTCGGTATCACTCACATATTTCTTGCTATAATAACTATAATTATTTTTATAACTAAATTTTTTAAAACCCTTTTAATTATAAATCGCATTCTGGTTGATTTAATTGTAAATATCAAAGTTTGCTTGTGTAGCACTAAGATTAAAGTTTTGTTTAAGTAAATTTAAATTAAATTAGAAATACTTTTCACATATAGTTTAAGTAAAATTAAAATAAACTTGCAAAAATTTTCACACATAGATGGCGCTCTGCAACTTGCCTGCGATTATAAAAACTTTAAAAGCAATTTATCATCGATTGATGAAGAAAATTTAGGTTATAAGGTGAATTTCGTTTACAAGTTTAAGTAGTATAGGTAGAAGTTGACACGTTTCTCAGTTTTTTTTCATGTTTTTTTTTCTTATACAGTTTGAAAATAATTGTTTATTTATAAGATACGTTTGCATTTTATTTATAAAGAATAAAAAACTTATAGCTTATTTGTGTTGTAAAGTAAGGAACAAACTAATTTGTTGTTGTTAAGTTTTCAATAAAAGCTTTAATAAGTGTAAAATTTATTATTAAAGAAAAACTAATAAACACTTTATATCATAAATACTTTTTTATTATACTATAAAGTTATTCTATTTATTTAAGAAGCAGTTTTGTGTTTATCAAACTTTTGAAACTTAAGAGTTATAAAAAAGATTTAATTTGCTAGACAACACATGCTCTGGAAAAACTATTGAAAATAAAATTAAATCCAATATTACCATTGTATAAAACAGTATTCAAAATTTTGCATTAAATTGTAAACATAACATTTGTTAAACATCGTAAGTTACATTTTTTTAAAGATGTCGAATTGTTAAACATCAAAACTAAAATTCCATTACTACTTTTAAAGTTTTGTAAATAAAGTAAATAAGATATTGTTTGATATTTTCCTAGTACTTTTATACACAAAAAAAACGTCAAAAAGACGACAGTATGCATAAATAATTAAAATTTTTTAAGTTGGTTATCAAATAAAGCAAAGAAAAAAAAGTTTCAGTTTATTAATATTATTGTTTTTTAGAAATCTACTAAATAATAAAACAAAAATAATGATTCTATAAAATTATTTACATAGGTTAAAAATCAAAAGTTGACAGCGTAGATTTTCTGGAAACTAAAAAATAAGCTGTATAACTTTTAATTTGATATGTTTTAGTTAAAGTTGTATAAAATTTGAAATTTTCATAAAAAAATTTATTAAGAAAATGTTGTCAAACTTGAGGTATTATGTTATATAATCTTTTTTCTTGTTCAATGAGCCAAGTATAAAATGTAGAAACAATGTTTATTATAGTTTTAGTAGAAGTATTTTGTTGGCTGATTTTTAACATTACAACAGTTTTTAGAAAATAGAAAACGTTACAGCTGTTTAGTTACTTTTTATATTTTAGGACAAAAAACGCAGATTTATGTTGTAAATATGTAAACTAAATAATTAAAAGTAATGTCTGAATGATTTTGTTGTTTCTTTGTTAAAACTAAATATTGTTTGTCACAATTTAAAAAAAACTTGTATATTTTAAAGATATGTATTACCTTTTAAACTAATTAGGATTTTTATAGTTGCGGTAGGTTAAAATTCAAATGCGTATAACAAGTTCTTTATTGAAATAGATAACGGTATACACTTAAAGTATCAAACAGCTAACTTTATCTGTCAAAAATAGCTCTATTTCAAATTTAGAAATTTGCTCTCAATCAGTTTCTGTTTGTAAAGTTATGTATAAAATAACATTTTATTAATAAAATATAACTTAAGTTTCAGTGTCAACCGCTTTAAATTAATTTCGTTAATTTTATTGCTCAACATAAAACTAAAAATTTAACATTGCCGCATAAATTTTTGTTTTTTTGTCTTATTTAGCTGAAAGATTTTCAGGTATGTAAAAATTGTTAACATAAATTTATAAACATATACTTTTTATTATATTTTTTTTATAAATAAATGAAAAGTTTCAGTATTAGTAAGCCTTTAAAAAAATTTAGTTTTCGTTTGTCAACATGAATGCCATCAAAAGTATGTATAACGTTAAAAAACTTTTGTTGCTCATTTAAGCGAATTTATCAAGTTGCAACAATGTTAATTTGGTTCGGTTGTAACGCTTAATTTGTTATAGTGAGTTTTTAACACTGTTGTTAAAAACAAGTTTATGTTTAGTTTTTAGTATATCTTAAATTTTGTTTGTGTTTGTAACTATACTGCTTTGTACATTTTTTTGAAGGGAAAAACTCAAAACAGTTAAAAATATGGCTAACCACTTTGTTTAATTAGTTTAAATATTTTTAAAAATTTTAGCTTAATGTTATTAAACATATTTGTTCTTAGAAAATTTTGTTTACTTAGCAATAGTTGTCTATATTAGCTGAGTTTTAATTTTTATTTTTTGACTTTGTTTGTTCTAGTAAATTTTTATAAAAAGAGTTGGCGTTTTCCATAATTATAATTTTAATTCATTTTTTTGCTAATTTGCAAGATTACTTTAAACTATGATGTATACAATTACAAAGGCTGAAAAGATGTTTTTTATTGTGGAATTAAAACAAAAAACAACTATTTTCATGTTTCTGCAGTACTGCGTTTGTATTACAATGTTTTTATTCATATTTTGTATTAAAATAACATTATAAAATGTCAATTTTACATAAAAAAGATAATACAGTAAATAAATTACATTTAACACTTATATTTTACACTTTATCATCTCACAGTTTAATTTTTACTTATAAAAAGCATACAATCTTTTAATTTAACTGAATTTTTTATGTATAATAGACTAAATATATTTAAAACAGTTAAATTGTTTTACCATAGTATTTTTTTTAGTCTGTCTCAATAAGCTGGTTTCGTCTCTTAAAATTTAATTTCAATTTAGTTTTAAACTTATCTTTACTATTAAAATAAAAATTTTTTAAATTCTAAACACAACTAAAATGAGCATTCTAACTTTAACAGATTTTAATATAAGAATATAATGTTGAATATAAGATCAATGTCTTCAGAATCGTTATGTAATCAAGAGTCATCGAACTTTTATGAAACAGTAATACATGTCATTCAAACACAAGGAGTTGGTTTAATTTATCAATTGTTTTTTTGCTGTAGTAAATATTTTTCTTTATTTTCACAGATACTCTCGATTGTTTTGTCTCTCTTAGTTTTAATGCAATTTACTAGTAAACAGCTGATTATACCGGGGTATAATGGTGAAATTGCTTTTGTTTCTGTATTTGTTAGTTTTTTATTTAAAATTGGTTTGATATTACAAAAAACAAAAACAAGTTAAAGATTATAGTCTAAATTTGAACAGTTTTAATGTATACACAATATTAACTAGTTATATAAGGTACTGATACATATAGTTTAAAACAATTTTAAGTTTAATATTAAGCAGCCTTAAATTATTGGTTGCAGGTTATTTTAGATTGTTAACTATAAGAACTTGTTCAATATCTTTTACAGTGTCTCACAATCGGATGTCTACAAATTGCTCTTGGCTTTCTAAAAAATCATGATCTAAAAGAAGTACGTAAAATGCTTAAATATATCTAATTAATTTTAGTATAATAATATTTTATCGTTATAATATATCATTGTAGTGATATTATCTAATTAAAAGTTTTATAAAATGTTTGATACATTATTGAGAAAATTAGTTTTGAACAGAAAAGCTTACTCACAAAACTGCTAGCGATGCTTTTTATTATTGCCAGCTCGGGAATTTGCATTCAACTGATCAGACTTACGACATTACTAATACAGTCAAAGCAAATTACATTTCTTTCAGTGATTACAACTGTAAGTTTAATTTTTAGTAATATTAAGCTTTCTTAATATTATTTTCGAAAATCTATACTTTAAAAACTGTACAGATGTTAGTTCAAGTTTTAAATAGTTTTTATCTAAAAGTTAAGCTTAAAACTTGTTGTTATTAAAAACTTTTATATGATGAATTTAAAAAATATGCTGTTAATATACAATTTTTCGAAAAATATAATCTGAAAACTTAAAATACATTTTTAAACTCAATATCAGAAAAATTATAGCAGTTTAGTTTGACCGCTTAATATAACAAAACAAGTTGAGTTTAGAAAACTAAGTCAAGTGAAATTTTATCAAAAACGCTCATTAATACAAAGAATTAATATGATACAAAACAATAAAAAAGATTAAGGAGTAACTTTGTTTTAATGATGGTTAAAATATATTTATAAATACATTAAATTAGTGATTAATAGTCAAGCTACCTAGTTACACTTTAAAATTGTTTTGGCAGGTTTTTTTTGCTTTGTATCTCATCAAGTTTTATTTCATAACACTGGTGGTATGTTTAAAACAAATAACATGTGCAAGCTTTCCCATACAAGATAATCATGTAAGTTTTAATTAAAACATACTTAATTAAAATAATAAGTACAACAAATTTGTTACAAAAGTTGTAACAAAAACAGCAATTCAATAAGTGTTTGTGCAAACAATATTTCGTATGCTAATTAAAACCAGTGGTTATTAAGTTTATCAAAGTGTGTGCACCTTAAATAACAAAGTAAAATATATTTGCACCACAACGTGCTTTTATCAATATTGTCTAGTGTAAGTTTAAAAAACACCCTTAAAAACACTTAAAACCTTTTTTTATTCGTTCTTCATTAATATATAGAACTTCTGATAACGTTTAGTGTAAGTTTTAAATTTTTCAACAGTTTTTTATGCACCTAAAGTTTATTGCAGCCTAAAATAAATCTCGTGCAAACTTCGATTAGCACTGAATAAATCAACTGCAAATTAGTTATTTAGTCCTGAATACATTAAGCTATTAGTATAAAATCATATTTTTATAGAAGTTTTTATGTTTAATTTATTTTTGAATAAAGTATTATATGTTAGATATATAAATTTTAACTTTTTATAATTTATTATTAAAAGATGTTTTTGTATAAAGTTTGAAATCTCAGGAGATGGAACTGAGCAATATAATTATTGAAGCAGGTGAAAGGAATTTTAAATGTACTGGAAACAACTAATAATTTCAAGAATAAATTCTATTTCTCGTTTGTAGAGAAAATAGTCGATTGGTATTTTTAAACTTAATTTTTATTTCGCTCATCAAAAACCATCGTTGCACTTAATTAGTTTCATATTACGGTAATTAACTCACATTTGCTTTTTAAAGTCTTTGTTTCAAACTCAGTATAATGTGTAGTATAATTACCATGTACTTTGTGATATATGATCACAAAAACTATCAAGTGGAAATTTAGTTTTGATTATTTGCTATAGTTTGATGTAAATACAGATTTAAAAAAAATGTTAAAACTTTGAATACATCTTAAGAAAAGAAAAAGTCAGTTTTAAATATTTCTATTTTTAGTTTAGTTCAAATTCTTAAATAGCTTTATTTGTATAAAGAATTTTATAATTGTAAATCATTAATTTTTATTTTATTTGAACTTATTCAAAGCGTAAATAAAACAGTATCTATCATTTCAAAATATTTACTCGTACACTTATACATGATGTTTTTTACTACTATATTAAAATTAAATTTTAAATTTTTTATGTAAAATACGCAAAAAGATTATACATTGTTATGGAATAACAAACGAAAGTATTTTGTTTTAACTGAAAGTTTATTTTTATGAAGATATTTCAGTTTTAATCTAATTAAAGTAAGTGTTTGTATTTATTTACATAGTAAAAGTTTAACAACCAGTAATTAACTATAACTTCATTAAATGTTTCTAAAACAACATTTTGGTGCTAAATTTACTAAAGCTTAAAAGTAAATAAACTTGCGCTATGCTTTTTCACATTTTCAAAGTTTTAAAATGTTTCTATTTTCATATATGAGTGTGTTCAAATCTATTCATCATTTACACCTTTTTTCTTACATGAATGTTGTTTTAACGATTTACGACAAAATTGTAAGGTTTTGTTGTTTAATCAAGTAAATTAATTTTTTATTAATTCTTTTTAAGTTTAATTTTTACAGTCTTTTGAAAAATCAATTTTAAGTATTTATTTTATTCTAAAAAGGTTGAATTTTATAAAAAGCTTTTTTTTAATATACTTTAATTAGCTGTAGTAACGTTTTACTTAAAAGAAGATAAATATGTAATCAAGAAAAAGCAAATTTTATTTTGTTAATAAAAAAGTGTGAACATTGTAAACATATATAAATAAGTTTTGTAGTGCTTCTAAAAATTTTTATATAAAGTCTAGAAACTAAACCACCATAAATTTATTAAGTTTACTTTTGATACAACGGGCGAATCTTTTTTTGTTTTTTAATTGATAATTTAGTTTGTGTGTAAATCTTAAAGTTTGTTAAACATCTTAATACTTCTTTGTTTAGCTTTGTATAATAAGTAATTTTTTGTTTATACTGAAGCAGACTGTATTACTGAAAAGTAAAATGACTACGACTTTAATTAAATACTTTTAGTTTAAAGTTATGTTTCTTGTAAATGTATATTCACAGTTTGTTTGGTTTAATTAACCAAGATGTTGCTGAAATTCTACAATGAAATTATTTTTAAGAAATTCATAAGTATTCGTTTTATTAAACAAGTTTACAATACAAATTTTTAAAGGTCCAAAACTAAAGTTTTGTTTATTTCTTTTTAAATTATCTATTATCGATGTAAGAGAACGTTATTTTTATAATGTAAAAAAAACCTTAATAAAAAAAAAACTGCAAAATTATTTTTACAAAGTTTTATATAGACACGATTAATGTATTTTCTTTTTTATGCTCAAAAAATAATAAATCAGTTAATTACGATAACTAGCTTGGTTTTATATTCACAGCTGTTCTTCCAGTAAAAAATTTAAATTTAGATTAACAAACTCAAAAAAAACTTACAACCTATAATGTAAAAGTTTAGCAGGTTATTTAATTACAAATAGTTTTTTTGAAATAGTAAGGTAACTTATTTAAAAAGTTTGAAATTTTATTTAGTGACCATTCGCTCAAACTTAATTAAATTCCATTAAGTTATTTTAGAATAAATATTTATTAAGCGAGTACATAGTTTTTAGCTCAAACATATTTCAAACACCAAGTGTTAATAAACACGCTCAATAAAATTATTCGGTTCAAATTAAAACAATTGTATCCATTGTAAAAAAAAATTAATAAGAATTACTATTTGCAAATTTATCTTGAAATCTAAACATAAAACTTGTTAACATCAATGATTACATCTTTTTTTTAGATATCAGGTTCTTTAAAATTTAAGTTAAAACTTTTAATTTATTTTTTTAATTTTACTACTTTGTAGAACAATAAAATATTTAGTCATTTATAAAGTCGTTTAGTATTTTATACTTATTAATTGTTTTTAGATTTTTAAAACATTTGTTGCGTTAAATTAGTTTCAAATTACTGTAATTACTTCTCAATTGTGTATCAATTTTTTGGTATTCAGTCATTATGAAAAATTTAGAAATAAATTGTTTAGTTAAAGTATTAACCAAAACTGCTTTGTAATTTATGATTTATATCCACAAAAACTTTCTAGGTGGAAATTAAGCTTAAATGATTTTCTAAAGTTTGTTGTACAAATTTTTTTTTAAAGTTACCAAAAATTTAGAAAATATGTTTAATAAAAAGAAGCAGCAAAAAAATCTTAAAGTTATAACATTTTATATAAGTTGAAGTTTTTATATATGTTTTTTAGTATAAACTTATAAATAGTTTAAGTAAAGTCATCAATAAATTTAAAGTCATTCAAATTTATTTAAAATGACATTAAACAGTGTCTTTTATTTTAAAAGATTTACTATTACAAAAAAAAATGTATTGAAATTTATCCTTTTTATAAACTGTGTTTACATTTGAACTCAGATCTTTAGGCTAACAGACGTAAAGAAGTTTTTATAATTAAAATTAGAAAAAAATTGTTTTTATTAATTAAATTTATAGTTTAGTATATGTTTATCAGAAATTTTTAGTTTTTTTTATAATATGTTTAACTTCGATTTCATTAAAACTAAATTAATTAATATATGTTTTTCGTAAACACTTAACGTTTTTCTGTTTTTATATTTATATATATATAATTATTCATTAAATCTTTAAAAACTATATTTTTGCTGAAAAGAAAAAGCAAACTAACTGGTGATTTTGTTTCTGAGGTAAAGAGCTCACAATTCTTAAACTTAATCATGCATAACCATCTATTTATGGCTTTATTAAAAGCTATACATCATCAACACCTTTTTTTTGAAAAAACTGTTGTTTTAACGATTTACGACAAATTTAATGGTAGTGTAGCTTGCTTGAGTGATAAAAAAAACTTTAGTTAGGCGTTATTCCCTTTTAAATTTAGTACGTACAGTTTTTTGGTAATTAAATTTTAATATATTTTATTCTTAAAAATATTTGATTTTATAAATTACTTCACAATACATTATTATTAGATTTACCGACTTTTTACTTAACACGAAAACAAAAAGTTAATTAAGAAAAATGTTTTTATTGTGGAAAACTGAAATGTTTATTAAACTTTAATTAAAAAACTTATAAAATACATCTTTTACAAAAAAAGTAAAGTTTTACCTATAAAACAAAATTGTAAAACTTACTAATTATTTCAAAAACACGTCATTTTGTTTATAAAGTTACCAAGCTAAGCTACTACAAAATATAAATTTGATTGAAGTTTTTTACTCTAAATTCTTTCTTTTATAGATAAATATATTTTATATGAAAATAAAATTTATTCTTAAGCACCTAAAAAATAAGTTGTCAGAGTTTGTACAAATACTTTTTCTTGTTTAAGCTAGTTTTTTGTTGAACAGTAATTGTAAAAGCTAATCACACGAACTCAAGTACTTTATAATTTTCAGTTAAGTATTGTATTAATAATGATTAATCAAACTTATTTTAGTTCTAACAAAGAAAAGTGCCATGGAAAGGTTTTCTAATCTTGATGCATTTTGAATTAAAAGATTATAATCAATAATCATTTATTCGAAAAATAAACTATTACATTTCTTTCTATGTTATCAGTCTTTAACCTGAATTGAATGTTTTTATTTTGACGGAAGCAAATATATCTTGTTCATAATAAATCTTACAATCTAATCATCTGATACGCTTAATTTACTTTCTAACTGATTCTCAAAAGTTAATAAATCCCTGCAAAAAAAAAAACGAAATCAATTTATTACTTTATATTTACTGGTTTTTTATTAAATCACTAAAATACGGTAAATTAAAGTTAGCAAATTAGTTTTAAAAGAAAAATACAAAATTAATAAACTACGAAATGAGCATCCTTTCTCACACTAAGTATTTGTGATAGTAAACATAAAATAAAAACTAATAGCACGAAAATTATCAAGTGACCTCTATAAAAACTAATTCAAGTTTGTTTTTAAAATATCTTCTAAGATACAAAATTAAATTCTTGATTTCTATTTTAATAACTGAGATTTAAAAATAAATATATTATACTAAGTGTAAAACAATGAACTAAATATAACATGAAACTAAATTATGTTTTATTATTTAATTTTGCTTGCTTCCAAATAATTAATTTTTGAATAAAAGGTTAACTTATAAATGAGTTTAGTTTCATTTACTAAATAAAAGTTTGTATTGAGCTAGTGACATTAACTTCATTAGAACTTAGTTTTAAATGTTAAAGAAATGCATATAAAACATAACATATGCTATAAAAATGTTTGTTTTTTAGTACTTTTCAGTTTGATGTATAACAAAATTACATTCGCACTCATATATAAAAAGTTTTATATGCTTACTGTTAAACTAACAATACAGCTATATCGACAAAGGATTTTATCTTAATTCTAGCTAAAAGCTTAAACGATACAGTAGTAATTTGCATTATTAATTTTAAAACTTAACTATAATAAATTACTTTTATTTAGTAAAGTATAATAGTTTTTAAGCTTTATTACCAAAGTTCTCAAAATATGTGTTTTACAAAAAAGTTTAATGGCTAAAATATAAAATGAAGTTTAAATCTATAGTTAACTATAACTGTGATGTGTGAATTAGTTTTTATAAACAAATACCAAGTCTTTTTATCCTTTATTTTTTGAACTTGTCAGCATTAATTAATGAAAAAATCTGTTCTTTTTCAACAATTCGATTACTTTATGAGTACCCCTGCTGTTATGATTTTTTGAAATTTATGAAATTATCTTATCTAATATAATTTCGTACAAGTTTTTATATTTTGCTTATAGAAAGTAGAGTTTTAATACAAATTCATTAATGTTAAATATGTATTTTCTTTGTTTTTCCTTAAATAAATTTAAAACTAACATCTTAACTACATTCCCTTTTTATTTTAAACTAAATGATACAGGTACTAAAAATTTATAAAATAAATTGATATGTATCACATGTTATGAAATAAACGGTGTTTGAAAGCTTATGCTAAACATAATTCTATTTGAAATTTGAAGTTATTGCAACACATCTAAAAGATTAAAAAGTACTATAAAAATGTTTAAACAATGACTAACAACTAAAAAACACTCTTTCTTTATTACTTTTTAAATTACACAACAATTTTCACAATAAATTTCAAACCAAAGCACTTTAAGAATGTGATCAAACAACAAATTTGATTTTTAATATTCATGTATTAGTATAAACAAAAATAAAAAGTTTCAAAAGTTATAGTACTTTTAGAATTTAGGCATACCAATGTAATGTAGCACAGTCAAGCTCTTATTTAAATATTAATTTGCTGATTTACTAGTTGTAAGTAAAACTTTTAACTTATTTCTTATGTAGTAAAGAAATTATGCCTGACATAAAAATTAAAAACTATTGTTAAACTGTTTTCAAAATAACCTATATAATTTATTTATCAATGTTTTGGGCAAAAAAGGTGTATAAATTTAACAAAAACTGTTTTTATAACCGTGTAAAAACAGTATAATTAGGAAATATAAGTCTGTTTTTAGTATATGCTGGGCTTTGTTCAAAAAATTCATTCAATCAGTTTTCTAAAAGTAATTTATTAGACAATTATTACAAAAAACTTAGATTTTTTATTTCAACTACTTTGAAACGTACAACAACATACGTTTTTAAAGAGATAAAAGTTAAGGAACTTAAATTCTTTCTTTTACTTTCAAATATATGAAAACGATAATGTCGTGTATCTAAATTAAAAACTTTAATTGGAACGTTATATTTTAAAACATGGTCAAAATATTTATGAAATTATCTTATTTAAAACTAAAAAAAAATTCATTAATTAAAATCAAATTTTTAAAATTTCTGAACGACTACGATTTAGTTTTGTTATTTGATAAAATAAACAAGTTAACTAAAGTTTTCAACGGTAACTGGCGTTCTAGAACTTTGATTTGTGTGATAAGTAGTTTTAAGTTGCCACATATCATTGATTCATTAAAAAAATTCGGTTTAGGGTTTAAATAAACTATGAATTAAAAAAAAAAAGTGCTTAATTTATAATTCAGTAGTTATTGTTTATATAATGAAAGATTACACTTTGTTGATCAATTGTTATATGTAACAATTTTTTTTGTAATAAAAAAGGTTAATCGATACTTTTATTTGTAGTTTTAATAAGTATTTATTAAATTAAATTTTAAAATCAGTATTAAAAAAATTGTGTAGAAAAATTTTATTTAATTAATTTAAATTTAATAACATCCACATGTGTCTTTAGTAATAAAAACTTGAGATAATTCTTTTTTTCTGATAAAAAAAAACTGTAAAGCTTTTTGAAATATATTTATAACAAATCGATTGTAAACACATCATGTGATTTAGAAGCTTAATTTTCGTTTACTTAGTTTTCATACTCACTAAAAATGTTTAACGATTAGAAAATAAGAGAAAAAATTATCTTTTAGATACTAATATACTATTTTACATTGCAATTTACCAAAAAATATTGTCTTTATACAAAACATTTGTAGAAAGTACTGTCTGAGATTTAAAAAAATTGTTGACGATTTACTTTTGTAATCCTGTTTATTACAAAAAAATCAAAATTGCAACTTTATCAAGTTGTTATAAAAATAGTCGTTGAAAATTATATGCTTTTCGATAATATTTATCTAAGAATTTACTAGAACTTACTACAATTACTAGAACCAATCTATTTAAGAAAGCTTTGTTTGTCACGTCACTGCTTTCAAAACAAACTAACGTATTTTGGCTAAGAGTTTGCTCGTCAATAGACTTTAAATTTACAAAAACATAACTTTGTACAAAAGCAGAACTAAATTGAATCAAAAGTAGGTAGTAAAGTTATAGTGTGAATTAGAAAAATGTTATCAAGCTTTATAAATAATTTTATTTATTTAATAAAAATTTTATGTTAAGTTCAATGCTAGTGCTAAAGTACAAATTTACTTTATCATAACAAATTAAGATTAACGTAACATTTCTAAATATAAAACGAAATCATATTTTTTAAGTTTATGTATGAAAAAACAACTCAAAGATTAAATATTTCTATGTTGTACTTATCGTGTTTTATTCTTTACTTATTAGAATAATTGCATTGTCAATTTTAAATTTTATCTTAGCCGTATGTATTTTAGTTTAACCTTTAAGTTAATACTACAATGTGAAAAAAACAAATATTCAACAAAGCATAAATGAAGTTTTAGTGATGTTTTAAACCATTATACGTAAAACTACTGCTATAATTAAAGATTCTAGATTAGTGTTAATTTCTTTTAAACAAATTTTCAAGATCTAAAAAAAAACAGAATTGATTTTGAAAATAAATATAAGTAATATTCGTAAAAATTGAGTTTTATTTATTATAAAAAACCTGATAATCATTTTCATTTATGAAATATCCTTAATGCCGCTACACAAAAAAACTCTGTTACAACTATATATAATCAGTTTATAATCTGTAATTTTTTAGCTGTAATTTTTTCAAACATATTTCAATCAAAAGTAATGGTAGGTCTAGATTAAAAATTTTTTATATATAAATATTAACATTTGGGTTAATATGAATTATTACGACAAGAGTCATTCAAAACAGCTTAGCTTTGGATATTTTATCAACAATAATGTCTACAGTCAATGCAAACATTTTTTTAAGTTATAGAGATTACCTTATTAATATCTTATGAAATATACATTGAACATTGAGTGCTTATATTTTTTGTAAATATATTTTTAGATGTATAACCAAGGTTCAACTAATTTTTTTCTAAGTGTGGAAAGATTTTTCAAATTTGTATAAAAACAAAAAAAAAGTGTTATATGGCTTCTCATTAAACAATGTTTTGAAAATATCAAAAGTGCATAAACCTTTAAATACAATTTTTGTAATATAACTCAAAATTTGTTAGTTTTATACTTATTCTTTTAAATTTAATCAGCACTTTTGACTTAATTTTTATTAAAATGCTTTAAAAGGACAATATATGGTTTTCTAAACTGTTTTGTTAACAGGTTTAATACTACACGGTTACCGAGAACAAAAACATTTATTACTAATATGTCCAATATATTAGCAATGATGCATTTCAATTCATTTATACGCAACTAAAGTTTAACAGCGTTTCACAAAATTGTTTGCTTAAATATTAAATAACTACGACTAAACTAAAAATCGAAAATAACGAAAAATATATACAGTATATATAATTGTAATAAATTCATAAACAGTTTTGTACCATTATAAACCTTTCCTGATATTTGTATTTAATTTATAGTATTATACACTTTAAAAACTAAACTTAATAAAAAAATATTTTTTTACAAAAGTAATATTAACGTGTTTATAGTATTTTCTTTAAATATTATAATGTAAACTTATTAAAATAATATATATTTAACTATCTAAATTAATGTTAACTATTAACTTTTTAATATTAACTAAATTTCTATTAACTTTTGTAAAAACGTTAGCAAAATAAAGTGTAAATATTTGATAAGTTTTCTTTGAATAAATATTGTCATCATACAAAAAGTTAACAGAAAATAATTTATAAAATTTTAAGTTTTTTTACTACGACTTGAGTACTACGACTAAAGTAATAAATTGCAACTAAGGTGAAAAACACATAAAGTATAAAATTTTGTGATAAATTCGTAAATGGCTTTGTACAATTATAAAACTTTTCTATTATTTTTGGTTAGTTTATAGTATTATATACTTTATGAACTAAAATTAGTAAAAAATATTTTTACAAAGGTAATAGTATGGTGTTTACAAAATTTTATTTT